>NC_029780.3:105198914-105208267 GCF_000817695.3 Arachis duranensis
TAAAAATATTTGATTCTAATCATAAAATAATCAAATCTTATGATATTAATAACGCACATTGATTTTAAATATTTTTAGTTATTTTAATTATATTAATTATAAAAATATTGATATAATTTTAATTTTTATTCATTATTTAATAATAATAATAATAATAATAATAAATTGTAATTGATAAAATTAAAATTATCACGTGGGTAAAGTAACAACTTAAAATTATAATAATTTATCACGGGTAATCGTAAAAATTATAATAGGGTTACGTAAAATTATTTTTAGCATTAGCATATAATAATTGTACAAGTTATTTTTTTATTACTTTAACCCGTTATAATTCTATTTTCTTATGATACTTATTTCAAACATTTTAAGTTATTAAACCCGTCCATAATAATATATCTCTACCCCCTTTCTATTTCAATCTGTGTATATTAGATATAATATTCTTATTTATTGTCCAAAATTTCTCTGATCATGATAGAAGATAATTATTCTAATTATGATATGATAAAATTATATAATTTTAACAAAATTAATATATGATGCATAATTATTGTATTTAATAAAAAATTACCTTAATAATAAATAATTTACATATTTATTTTTATTTTACTAAAGTCTATATATAGTGTTTTTCTGTGGTACATGAATCTAAATTTGAGAGTCAACTCATAATTTTATATTTTTTTTACTACTTCATAGAATAAGAATGTATTCTTCGTTTTTTATTGAAGTTGATCCTTTTAAGGTACAATTTATAATTTTTTATAATGTTTTTCATATATTCATTCTATTATATTATTCTTTTGATTATTTATTAATTGTTGTTACTCTAAGTTATTCTTATCGTCTAATATTCTAGTTCGATTGTCTTTTGCCACAATCGTTTACAATGTATCACATCCACGAAATACCCCATCGAGTTGTCTTCACTGATTCGGGTTCCAACTACATGAATGTAAGCGTTCAAAGAAGGGGCAATAATCTCTACTTTACCAAAGGATGGTTGGATCTACTCACCTATTATGACCAACCTAATGGAATGTGGTTAAAGTTAGCTTTCTTAGGAGGAGCTCGATTTTTGATCGAAGAATTGTTTCTACGAAACTTTACAGGGCAAGTTCAAGTTCCATCCCTTCCATGCTTTTTACATCTATCCGAAGATCTTCGAAGTGGAGCACATACATAATGAGATTGAATTTCCTCAGTTTAAGTTTAATTATGCTAAATTCGTGACAAACTCGGATATGCAATTTCAACGATTGGTAATATATTTAAATTTTTTTATTTTAAGCTTTTCGTTATTAGAATAATTTTATTAATCAGATTTTTTCACTTAATAACAGAACTGATGCGCCATGCTCTTAAGGTGTTTCCTGATTTATTCCATTTAATTCGTTAAAGTAAATCAATTATAATTAATTAATTATATCAATTAATTAATTTGATTAGATATTTAAATCTCACTATTTATTATAATTTATATGAATTTTTTAATAAATAATAAATATGATAACGAAATATATAAATTAATTTAACTAGTTTATTTTTCTCAATACTATCTATTTATACCAGATCAAATATTTTTTACTCATTCGCTTTCTTTTCTCTATCTCCCTCCTTCCCTCTCTCCCCCTCTTTCTCTCTCGTGTTTGAGTACAATTTTTATAATTTATTAAATTTTTGTTTCTTTTATCTTTATTTATACATTTCATTTTTCTATATTTTTTTAAAATTTTTGTTTATTTTAATTGCTTATTATTAGACGCATACTTTTTTTTATAAATTTTAACTTCTGATTAAAATTAACAAAAAAATGTGTCATTTTTATGTTGTTTTCAATTAATTTTACTATAATTTTGTTTTGTAATATTCTATTTTATCATGTGTACTTCAATTCATATATATATATAATCTTTTTTTGTGATTCACAATTAATATATATATTGTCTGTGTATGTTTTTTATATGTTAATATTTTTATTGATTCTCTTTATTTTATTTTATTTTTTTGTGTATCTCTTTGTTGCTCTTTATTGTAGTTATATATATTCATTGATTTCTCTGTATTGATGCTCTTTTTATTTGAAATATCGTGATAATTTAGAGTGTATATTGTGACCCATGTGATATTCGTTAATTTAGTGTATCTTTTTAGATGGTTTATGTTATAATGTGTTTAAGGAGTTGACTTAAAATTATAATATGATATATAAATTTATAATATGATTTATAGTATACTAAAATATTAGGATATTATCATATAGATATTTTTTTATTTGTCCGTTAGATTTAACTATATAGGATCTTGAAAATTATGCAATTATGTAATTAATTATTTTTTCGTATAATTATTGTATTGATCATTTACATTAGTGAGATTATTTTTAATATTAATATTTATAAATATACTATTATTTATATAATTGATTGAATCATCTTATTTGTTTAAATTTAATTCTATTAAATAAATTATTCAAGGTACCATCGCTATTTCTATTTTTAAAGAATTTTTTTAATATTATTTAATAATTCTAATAACATAATAAAAATTAAAAAAGTAAGACCGTACAAAATTACAATGACGATAAGATTGAAATACCCGTGATAAAGTTATGTTGATAATATACACTTGGTATTACTAACAACTATGTTAACAATTAATTAAAATAAATAACAAAATAAGTTACATGATATTATTTTATTTAAATTATCAATAATTAAAAGAATAAAAAGTCAGTAATTATTTTTAAAATAGGCATTAAATTTAATTTCATGGTACTAATTTATTTGAGTTGTTAATAAAAATTATAATTTTTGGATTTATATCTACTCAATTTATATATTTTATTTTATTTTACTCTAATAAAAAATTGAGACGTGCATTTTTGATTATTTATTTAGAAAGTATAGCGAAATGAGTTATATCAATTATAATTAATTATCGATAATTGATATCAATAAATTGATTGTATTAATTTATAAGATGAATAATGTGTAATAAATGTTGTTGAAGGTTGTGGTAGGCTTAGAGAAGGGGGGTTGAATCTATGCCTTCCTTTTTAAGTTGCTGTTATGACCCTTTTAAACAGAATTACAATTCTGATTCTGTTTGAACTCAGCAGCGAAAATTTATGAGACAATTTATTTTTGTCTCATGAATATCAGAAAACAGAATTCAGCAGAGAAGAGAAAAACGAACACCAGCATGTATCCTGGTTCGGTTGCCTTGTGCTATGCAACCTACATCCAGTCTCCTCCACAATTATGGAAGAATTTCACTATAGTTAACAGTATTACATACACCAATTTCACACTGAAGTTCTAACCGAACTTGACATTGGCTATGCTAACTCCTAACTATTCACTCTTAGTGCTAACCCAACTAAGAAAGAGATACCAAACAGGTACAAGATACAATACACTTAACCAACCTAAAGAAATCAGAAAAATAACTCTAGGCTTTCCTCTCAAGTGTATCACTCAGCCTTTTTCCACTCATGGCTTTTACTTGAGCTTTCTCACAATGCCTTTTATCACAAGAAATTATAGAAAGATAAACTTAGAAAAGTACATTACAATCAATAAAACATGAAGGAGATAGACTTCATCAGCAGCCTCTTTGCTATGTGCAAAACCAGATTCACAAACCTCATATGCAGTTCTTCGGTATTGGCCGAATGCTTCTTTGAAAGAAAGCATTATCCAAGTAGATGAACTTCTTAACAGAACATTGTTCTCACTTTCTGGTTTTCTCTCCTTGGTTCTGAATGAGCAAGAAGTCTTCTTTTATTCTCCTTGCATGTTGCTGGGACCTTCTCCCAAGGTCAACACCTTGAGCCTTGAGCTTCACCAACCACATATTTACTTTTTCTCAATAATCCTCAGAATAGAAACTCTCCTTCTGACTTCCTCATCTTGGTCGAAAGCCATAAAACAGCAACCATAGAAATCTTCCAATGGTCAACTTGATCTGAACCCTTGAAAACCAACTTGGTCCCCAAGTCTTGTTTAAGACCGTAGATACACACCAGGAAAGAACAGAAATCCTCTTTCCCATGTATCCCATTTCGGATAGAGCAGAGAGTTGGGAAGAAGAGATGAGACCGAGTTGCATGTATGAGAAAAAGATTTACCTATAACCTAAGCTTGATTTGGTTTGGATTTGTTGAGATGACTTATGCCTTTCAAGCTTAGTTTCTCTTTCTTGCTTCGTTTGGTGACTATCTTGGTGAAGAAGCTCTTTCTCTCTTTCTCTTTCTTACTTTTCTGAAACTGATTTGACTTGGTCAGAGAGAGAGATGAACGTTGCTTTTGGTTAAGCAAAAGAGAGGGATTTGCATTTCTGAAACCAGATCGGGATTAGATCGGATATTGGTATGCTTGGCCCGATTTGATTTCTTTGGCTTCTTTCTTTGCTTTTGCTTGGGCTCTTTATTTTGCTTTCAGCCCAATATTCTTGCTGATTGCTTTTTATTCCATTTGGGCTATTAACATTTGGCCTGCAACAATAAACAATTAGTTAATATGTAGATATAAATAATCAACACTTAATTATTTATTTTGCCCAAAAATAATGTTTGTCATCACTAATTAATTTAGTTAATTTCTTAACTCAAAATCTCCCCATTGATGACAAACATGATTTAATCAATAATCAAAGGACGTTGAGTTTGAGTAAGGTTTAGAAACTCCCTTTGAATGAGGTTGCTTGCTAATGTGTTGCTCCCCCTTTCTTTTTCAACAGTAGCTCCCCCTGAATCTATGCTCTTTCTTTTTTGTTCCTGTTTACATTAAGCTTAAAAAGGAGCTATTCAAGATGTAACTTGACTAAGGGATTCTATATAACTAGCAACACATATTCAGCCCAGTATTTCTTATCATGACAGCAGCAAAAGCAATTTGCAAAATAAAGTAGTAAAGTAAAAAATCATAAACTATTACTCCACCTTTTGTCATCAAGGGCGGATCAACAAAAACAATACTAGAAGCCCTGCAAGAAAGGTTAGTTCATAGTCCAAATAGCTAACTAAACTACCATAAGTGCATCCGAATCTTAGGTTATTATAGTCATCCAAGTATCAAAAGTAGAGCAAACAGTAATAAGATAAAACACAGTTCATGAGACAAAAAGAGAGCAGCTGCAGCACTTTTTATGAGACAAATCCTACGAATCAGAACCATGCCCCTCAGAAGCAGCTTCCTCTTCAACATCAGTGGCAATGTCTTCATTGTTTTGAAGGTTATCAATGAAGGTCATGAGCACAGCCACCCTATCTCTTGATTTCTTCAGGAAGTTCTCATGCTTGCTAGCTAGCTTCCTTTGTTCCTTGCTCATGGCAATCAAATGATTTGATTGGGAAACAAACTCTTGAGTAACATCCTTGACCACATTCAACAGAGCAGATTTCTTCCCAGTGGAAATGGAAGTACCCTCAGTGGAAGGAGGAGGAGAGTCATCTAGGATGTACTCTTCATCATCATCATCTAGAACCACTCTCTCAGATCGAGTTGGTCCTTTTTGTTGTTTCACTGAACCACCCCCTTTTAGGTATGAATGTTTATTTTCATAAGCCTCATTTGACAGGTCAACACCAAAAGTCTCAAATATGCAAGTCAAAAACATGCCATATGGTAGTGCTTTATCTTTCACACTTCTAATAGAATCAAACATGTATCTAGCCATCAAATAGGCAAAAGAGATTTCTATTTTAGTAATTAGGGCATACAAAACAAGTGTGTCCGTGTAAGAAATGGAATTAAGATGTGGTTGACAATACGATGCAACTGAGCACATTCATATCCTAGGGCTTTGTGAGTGGGTGTGATGCCATCAATTAAGGAAACATGTTCACAAATGTGAGCCAGAGCATCATGGTAAGAGATACCAACACCTTCATCCCACTTCACAGATGTATAAGCACACGGCCCAACATCAGTGTACTTCAAGGAATCACTGATCGTTTCATTATTCAAGATAATGTCTCTGCCCTTAGCATAAGAATGCATACTTCCTTCATGATAAGTCATGTTTGCATAAAATTCTTTGACTAACTGAGGATATACAGGTTTTTTGATTTTGAAAAGGTGATTCCAGTCTAAAAATTCTAAATTTTCAACAAAAGAAAAACCTTTCTTTTTCAAATATGGTAAATCAGCAAGAAAAGAGGGACATAGAGTACGATACTGAATAACTCCCTCATAAAATCATGGTTCATGGCAGATTTGAAACGATGGGGTTATAATCTGAGTGAGATGTCATGAAGTGTGATTTGTGAGCAAAAGGATCAATGTCTGATTCTCTAACAGATTTGAGAGGATGATGAGGGTTACCTCTTTGTGAACGCACAGGAACAGACATTGACTTAGGATTTGTTGTCTCAGGAACAGGTTCTTCAACAGCAGGACGCTTACCCTTGGATGAACTAGGTTTTGAGGAACTTGGTTTGGATGGCGTTGCCTTAGGTGGTGGCGTCGGTTTGGCAGGAGCAGGGTACCTTGGAGTGGTTTTGGTTCGCGCCATGGGAACAGTGCAAGGAGGAGAGGTAGGAGGAGAGGGTGAAGGAGTAAAGGTGGTGTCTTGAGAACGAGTTGATGGTCTAGGATATCCTGGAAGTTTATGGATTTTCTCACGCGGTGCTCTTTTAGCAATGACTTTCTTCCCCATTTTGGTTAGTTTGAGGCTTTTGATGGAAGAGAGACAGTGGAGTGAGAGGAAAGAAACCGAAGAGTTTGAGGAGAAGTTATGGAGGGAAGAGAGGGAGTGTTGGTAACCGTACCCAAAAGTGGTTTTCCAAAACCATGTAACTGCATCACCTTTTGAAATAATATGAAAAGACCTGACCTCATAAAATAAAGATTTGATTTGATTTGAAAATAAAACAGGAAATGAATTTTAAATTTAAAAAAATAAACTGAAAAATCTTTTTGGATTATAAATATTTAATGAAAAGTTATTTTAAAAAATACACAGCCCATCAACCAAAACAATGTAACATTCATATATGGGCCCAGAGATAGTTTGATTTAAGGAAACATATTGGACCACTCTAGATCTGATTTTGAGGTTGGCCCAGATTATCTTTCATTTGAAACAAGCCCATAACACGCTGGCTTGATGGAGACGTTCATCACCTGCCCAGAATTGTCTCATACCTGTTTATGAGACAAAAATCTCCAGCAAATACATCAGTAATTTTTAAATAGAGAATCATAATTCAAAATTCCTAGACAAGTCCTAACCATATAGAATCTATCCTCAGCTAATGATTTTGTAAAAATATCTGCTAATTGCTCCTCAGATTTAACAAATTGAATACTAATATCCCCTTTTTGGACATGTTCTCTTATTGAGTGAAATTTCACTTCAATATGTTTAGTTCTTGAGTGCAAAACTGGATTTTTAAAAATATTAATGGCACTCATATTATCACACATCAAGGAAATATTTTCAGCCTTTAATTTGTAATCAGCAAGCTGTGTTTTTAACCATAAAAGCTGAGAACAACAAGAAGAAGCAGCTATATACTCAGCCTCTGCAGTGGATAAGGCCACTGTTGGTTGCTTCTTACTTGACCAAACATTTAAGGACTTTCCAAGGAAACAACATAAACCAGAAGTGCTCCTTCTATCAACTCTATCACCAGCGAAATCTGCATCACAATAACCAACTGCAGAAAAATCATCAATCTTAGGATACCAAAGACCAAAATTAAATGTGCCATGAACATATCTAATGATCCTTTTAACTGCAGAAAGATGTGACTCTTTAGGTTTGGATTGGAACCTAGAACACAATCCAACACTTTGCACAATATCGGATCTAGAGAAAGTTAAGTACATAAGAGAACCAATCATTCCTCTATACCTAGTCTCATCAACATATTTCTCAGTTTCTCCCTTATCTAACTTAGAACTAGGATGCATGGGTGTTCCAATGGGTTTGGCATTTTCCATACCAAATTTCTTAACTAATTCCTTGGCATATTTTTCTTGATGAATGAAAATACCTTTTTCAGTTTGTTTAATTTGCAGCCCACGGAAGAAATTAAGTTCACCCATCATACTCATGTCAAATTCACTTGTCATGAGTTTTCCAAATTCAGAACAAAGGGATTCATTTGCTGATCCAAAAATAATGTCATCAACATATATTTGGACTAGAATAAAAGAATCATTAGAGTTTTTGATGAATAGAGTTGTGTCAGTGGTGCCTCTTAGAAAACTATTTTTTAAAAGAAAAGAGCTAAGTCTCTCATACCAAGCTCTAGGAGCTTGTCTTAAACCATAGAGAGCTTTAGACAATTTGAAAACATTATTAGAATGTACTTTATTTTCAAAACCAGGAGGCTGCTCCACATACACTTCTCTATCTATCACACCATTCAAAAATGCACATTTCACATCCATTTGATATAATTTAAAACCACAAAATACAGCATAAGCTAAGACAAGTCTTATGGCTTCCATTCGGGCAACAGGGGCGAAGGATTCATCAAAGTCTATTCCTTCTTCTTGGTCATATCCTTGAGCCACTAGCCTTGCCTTGTTTCTTGCAATGCTACCATCTTCTCCCAACTTGTTCCGAAATATCCACTTGGTGCCGGTCACTTTCTTTCCACTTGGTCTTGGAACCAAAGTCCATACTTGGTTCTTTTCAAACTCAAGAAGCTCATCCTCCATAGCTTTAACCCAAGATGGGTCATTAAGTGCTTCCTTAACGTTTTGAGGCTCTATATGTGATAGAAGGGCAATGTTGGATCCTTAATTTGCCTTTCTAGAGGAAGACCTTGTTTGCACTCCATGAGAGACGTCCCCAATGACAAATTCCTCAGGATAATTCTTCAAGAATCCCCACTCACGAGGTCTGGTGGACTTGGAAGCAGATTCAGTCACCAAGGGATTCTGGGCACTGCTGGCTGCAGGATATCCTTCAGATTCATGAGACAAAATAGAATTGTCTCTTGAATTTTCAGCATTTGCAGTTTTTGGTTCAGCTTGTCCAGAATTTTCTTTTCCATGATTTTGAGCAGATTCATCCTCCTTTTGAGCTTGATTTCCTGCATCACAATCTTCCAAAATGCTTTGCACCAAGTTAGTATCACAAAATATAATATGTATGGACTCTTCAATAATTCTAGCATCTTGATGATAAACCCTATATGCTTTACTAGTTGTGGAATATCCTACAAACAAACACTCATAGGCCTTTGGATCAAAATTTCCCAAATTTTCTTTGTTATTTAAAACAAAACATTTGCATCCAAAGATATGCAAGTAATCTAAGTTTAGTGGGTAGCCTTTTCAAAGTTCATAAGGGGTTTTCTTCAAAAATTTCCTTATGATTGTTCTATT
>NC_029780.3:105208415-105215213 GCF_000817695.3 Arachis duranensis
TGTGGTGTTCTTAGACAAGAGAAGTTGTGAGATATTCCAAATTCCTCACAAAAGGATTCAAACAAATTATTTTCAAATTCAGTTCCATGATCACTTATAGAAGAAATTTTTAAATCCTTTTCATTTTGAAGTTTCTTGCAAAAAGGTTCAAAGGATGAAAAAGCTTCATTTTTGTATGCAAGAAATAAAACCCAACCAAACGTAGTATAGTCGTCCACAATTACTAAACCATAATGTTTACCACCTAGGCTTTGAGTTCTTGTTAGACCAAATAAATCAATGTGTAGCAACTCAAGTGGTCTTTTAGTAGAGATGTCTTCTTTTGGTTTAAAAGAACTTTTTGTTTGTTTTCCCATTTGGCAAGCATCACAAGTGATGTCTTTGTCAAACTTTATCAAAGGGAGACCTCTTACTAATTCTTTCTTTACAAGTTTGTTTATTTGAAACATACTTGCATGGCCCAATCTCTTGTGCTATAACCACTTTTCAGATTCTTTAGAGTGAAGACAAGCTACATTTTGGTCTTTTAGTTCATCAAGAGTAAGTCCATACATATTATTAAAACGCTTGGCAACAAACATTACTTCATTTGTCTTTTCATTAACAACATAGCAT
The DNA here is from genome assembly GCF_000817695.3 of Arachis duranensis. Lineage (NCBI taxonomy): Eukaryota > Viridiplantae > Streptophyta > Magnoliopsida > Fabales > Fabaceae > Arachis > Arachis duranensis. The sequence continues at coordinate 105,209,031 of NC_029780.3, forward strand.
TTAAGCATTTTGAAAATAACTAAATATCCTAAATCACACAGCTGACTTATACTCAAAAGATTGTGCTTTAAACCACATACCAAAAGTACATCATCAATGAAAGTAGATTGCTCATTACCTACTTTTCCAACAGCAATGATTTTACCTTTACCATCATCTCCAAAGGTCACAAAACCTCCGTCATACTTATTTAGTTTGATGAAGTAGGTTGACCTTCTAGTCATGTGCCTTGAACATCCACTATCCATGTACCACATGTCCTTTTTGTTCTTGGATGCTAGGAAAATCTGCATGATGAGTTTCAAGTAGCCTTAGGTATCCAAATTAATTTGGATCCTTTGAAGTTAATCCATCTTGGTTGCCCAAGTGCATTGAAATCACAAACAATGTTGTAAACTTTGTTTCCAATAACTCTTTTTTCAATGAAACATTGCACATATGAGTGACCAAATTTCTTGCAGTTGACACAATGACTTTCTGACGTGTGTCGCTGAACTTGAGGTGAGTTATATTGCTTGAAATGATTAAAGTGTTGAAATTTTCTGGTTTTAGGAGGAAATGCATTTCTTTTGACAAAACTGATTTTTATTAAAGTTATTCCTCTTTACAAAAGCATTTTCACCAGAATTTCTTTGAACATTTTTATCTTTCGAATATGAGGTTTTGTTGTAAAATGGTGGTTTCTTGAAAACAGCCTCATTTTTCGAAATGTAACCCAAACCTGGCCGGTTTGAACTCGATTCAGTTTTTGGTGAAGGCTCAGTTTCACTTGTGTATACTTCATCAAATTTTTCTTCAAGTGTTGGAGTATTTTCAATACCAGATTTGTTTGGTATAGTTTTGGTATTTGATGAAGAAGCCACGAATTTTATAGAGGAAATATTAGAAACTGCATCTTCCTTGGCTATGTAGCCTAAACCAGATTTTTCAAACAATGGTCTTTGACTTGCAAGTAATTTGTCCAAGTTACTAGATCCTTGAGCAAATTTTGCTAAGTCATCGTTCAGCCTTTAATCATATCATTTAATCTTTTATTTTCAGCAATTAACTCATGTGAAGGATCTACAATGTGCTTTCCTTTTAATTTTTCAAGTTCAGATTTTAGAAATCTGTTTTCTTCAATGATGTCCAAAGCACATTCAGTTTCCTTCACTTTTTCTTTTAAAAATTCATTTTCAGCTCTTAACACATCTCTTTCAGATCTGCATTCATTGTATTTGTCAAGCAGTTTTGAGGCGTTTAAGGTAAGATCATCAATAATAGCATGCAAGTCCTCAATGGCCAAATCATAATAATTTACCTCATCAAGATTGTTGTTTCCAGCCATGAAGCAGTCTTTGTTATCTCCTTCAGATTCTTCTTCTTCATCTGAGTCATTCTCGAGATCCTCCCAAGCTGCCATGAGTACTCTCTTCCTTTCCTTCTTTTCTTTGTCCTCCTTTTTGAGCTTTGGACAGTTTGACTTGAAGTATCCAGCCTCCTTGCAATGATGACACGTCACCTTGCTAAAGTCTATCTTGTGCTCTTTTGAACTTGAACCCTTGTATTTGCCTTGCTCTTCATCATCCTTCTAAATCTCCTAGCAAAAAACAAAAGCTCGTCATCTGAAATACCATCACTAGACTCACTCTCTTTTGATTCTATTTGTGACTTGAGGGCTATTCCCTTTTTCTTTGAGTCTGTGTTTGTGTGTGTGGCTTCATAGGCAAGGAGTTTTCCTCTCAGCTCATCAAAGGTTATGAGACTTATGTTGTTACTCTCGGTTAGGACAATGGCAGTGTTTTTCCACTCTTTTGTGAGGCTTCTAAGGAGTTTTCTCACCAAGATTTGTTTTGCATAGTTTGTACCCACAGTATCAAGGTTGTTGATTATGATTGAGAATCTCTCATACGCTTCATCAATGCTTTCTTCATCCTTCATGCTAAACATCTCGTACTCTTTTCGCAGCATATCAATCCTCGTTTCTTTGACTTGTTTAGTGCCTTCATGTGTAACCTGGAGTTTTTCCCAGATTTCTTTGGCTGTCTTGCATCTAGACACCTTCCGGTACTCTTCAAAGCTGATAGCACAGTGAAGAAGGTTGATTGCTTTAGCTTTCAGCTCTATCTTCTTCTTGTCATCTTCATTCCATTCAGCTTCTTCTTTTGGAGTCACCACTCCATCAACACTTGTTTTTGTTGGGATCTTGGGACCACTCACAACGATCTTCCATATGTTGTAGTAAATGGATTGGATGAAGATCCTTATCCTTTCTTTCCAGTAGGAATAGTTCTTCCCGTTGAAGAAAGGTGGCCGGTTGTTTGACTGGCCTTCAGTGAGGGTGTAAGCAACTGTGGTTGTGCCCAAGTTGTTCGCCAATGGATCTTTGCTCCAAGCGGTTAAGCTTGATTCTTGAGACCTTAGCTCTGATACCAATTGAAGATTGTGGTAGGCTTAGAGAAGGGGGGTTGAATCTATGCCTTCCTTTTTAAGTTGCTGTTATGACCCTTTTAAACAGAATTACAATTCTGATTCTGTTTGAACTCAGTAGCAAAAATTTATGAGACAATTTATTTTTGTCTCATGAATATCAGAAAACAGAACTCAGCAGAGAAGAGAAAAACGAACACCAGCATGTATCCTGGTTCGGTTGCCTTGTGCTATGCAACCTACATCCAGTCTCCTCCACAATTATGGAAGAATTTCACTATAGTTAACAGTATTACATACACCAATTTCACACTCAAGTTCTAACCTAACTTGACATTAGCTATGCTAACTCCTAACTATTCACTCTTAGTGCTAACTCAACTAAGAAAGGGATACCAAACAGGTACAAGATACAAGACACTTAACAACCCTAAAGAAATCAGAAAAATAACTCTAGACTTTCCTCTCAAGTGTATCACTCATCCTTTTTCCACTCATGGCTTTTACTTGAGCTTTTTCACAAGAAATTACAGAAAAATAAACTTAAAAAAGTACATTACAATCAGTAAAACATGAAGGAGATAGACTTCATCAGCAGCCTCTTTGCTATGTGCAAAACCAGATTCGCAAACTTCAGATGCAGTTCTTCGGTATTGGCCGAATGCTTCTTTGAAAGAAAGCATTATCCAAGTAGATGAACTTCTTAACAGAACACTGTTCTCACTTTCTGGTTTTCTCTTCTTGGTTTTGAATGAGCAAGAAGTCTTCTTTTATTCTCCTTGCATGTTGCTGGGACTTTCTCCCAAGGTCAACACCTTGAGCCTTGACCTTCACCAACCACAGATTTACTTTTTCTCAATAATCCTCAGAATAGAAACTCTCCTTCTGACTTCCTCATCTTGGCCGAAAGCCATAAAATAGCAACCATAGAAATCTTCCAATGGTCAACTTGATCTGAACCCTTGAAAACCAACTTGGTCCCCAAGTCTTGTTTAAGACTGTAGATACACACCAGGGAAGAATAGAAATCCTCTTTTCCATGTATCCCATTTCGGATAGAGTAGAGAGTTGGGAAGAAGAGATGAGACCGAGTTGCATGTATGAGGAAAAGATTTACCTATAACCTAAGCTTGATTTGGTTTGGATTTGTTGAGATGACTTATGCCTTTCAAGCTTAGTTTCTCTTTCTTGCTTCTTTGGTGACTATCTTGGTGAAGAAGCTTTTTCTCTCTTTCTCTTTCTTACTTTTCTGAAACTGATTTGACTTGGTCAGAGAGAGAGATGAACGTTGCTTTTGGTTAAGCAAAAGAGAGGGATTTGCATTTCTGAAACCAGATCGGGCTTGGATCGGGTATTGGTATGCTTGGCCCGATTTAATTTCTTAGGCTTCTTTCTTTGCTTTTGCTTGGGCTCTTTATTTTGCTTTTAGCCCAATATTCTTGCTGATTGCTTTTTATTCCATTTGGGCTATTAACATTTGGCCTGCAACAATAAACAATTAGTTAATATGTAGATATAAATAATCAACACTTAATTATTTATTTTGCCAAAAATAATGTTTGTCATCACTAATTAATTTAGTTAATTTCTTAACTCAACAGTTGTGAAATTAATTATAATAAATTAATAATTAATAAATAAAAAACTAAAAGGGACTTTTTTTATTGCTTTTTAATGGATATACATTTTTATAATTTTACTTTCTCTTTATCTCTTCCTTTCACATTTATTTCTTTTAATTTATTGAACTAAATCAATTATATTAATTATTTATATTAACTAATTAAGTACTTTTTAATGAGTTATTATAATTGTGCCTTTAGACTATAGGTTAAAAATATTATAAAAAATCATTTTAATAAAATTATTGAAAATAAATATTTTTAAAAATGTGTCCTTAAGACACAAATTGATTAAATTATTTTTCAATTTAATGTGTTTGATTTATTCAATTTATTAATTATAACTAATAAATTATGTAATTTGATTTGATTAGGATAAATATTTCATCATTTAATATTTTATTTGATTCATTAAATTACATTAATCATAACTTCAAATATTTAATTTAATTAGAGTAAATATCAAATTATTTTAAATTTTGTTTGATTCATTAAACCAAATTAATTATAACTAATTTATTATTTAATATGATCAAGATAAATATTAAATTACTTAATAAATAATATATAAAGCAATGAAATAAATGAACTCAATTAATTCAAATTATTATCTTATTATTTTATATATATCCCTTTCCTCCTTTTCTATTTTGTACTTCAGGTAAAATATTTGTAATTTTTTTTATTTTTTTTATCTTAATTTTGCTAATATTTTTTTATGATTCTTTTTTTATTTATTTTGATTAATAATTCTTAAGAGTATTATTATTTTATTTAAAGATAATTTAATTTTTTTGTAATATTTTTATAAAAGTTGATTAATAGATTTTTTTTAAAATATTTATTTTGAAATTTTTTTAATAAGATCATATTTTGGTTTTTCTCTTTCATCCTTTGTATTAATTAATTATATTAATCTTCTATTACATTACATTTTTTATCTACTCCACACATTATCTTTTCTATCTTCTTTAAATTTTTTTAATTGCTCCTTTTACTTTAGTTTTAATTGTTTATTTTACTTTTACTTCTCATATATAGATTTATTATAATTTATCACAGGTTCTTTTTTAATTTAAGTAATTTTTTAGGTTATTATTACCATTGATGCTTTTATTTTGTTTAGTGTATTTTTTTAGTCTGTGTTTAATATAATAATCTGTAAATATCTATTCTATTATGTAAAAATTAAATTTCTGCACTTAATGATAAAACTGTCATAACATGTTTCTGATGGTATTTTTCAATTTATTTCTTTTAACTCATTAAATTTATTTTATTATAATAAATTAATTATATCAACTAATTGATTTAGTTAATTATTTAAATATCATACAATTTATTATAATTTCTATCAATCAATTAATTGTAATTCAAATTGAATGATTATTTTGTTACGAAATTATTATTTCCTAATCTATTTATAGGAAATACATATATTAATTATAATCGTAAATTAAGCCATTTTACATTAAATGACTTATATAATGGTCATCTCATTTATTATCATAAATGCTGAATTAAATAAGTCATCATTACTTTTGATTTAGAATTAAATGAGAATAAAACCAGAGATACTATTTTATTTGGCTTTAGGGTTTAATAAGTGTCATACTCAGATATAAATATTGACTTCTAAATTTTGGTCTCCAACACATCAAAGCCACATTCGTAACTCTTTTTTCATAAAATGAATTGCGATTCAACTCTATAAGGAATACAGAAGGTTTTCAAAGAACAAGGAAATGGTCTGAATTTGAACGAATTCTAAATGTTTGAACTTACGATGTTGTTTCAGTTGGTTGTCATTATGAAAATGACTCTAATCTATACGTGTCTAAGGAGTAGAATAGATTAAATATTATTGAAGTAATTTATTTCTAATATTAGTATTTGATTAAATTAGTTTTAGAGAAATTTAAATTGTTGACTCAATTTATATATTACGACTATTCTTTTTGAATATACCATTTTTATATTTTTAATATAAAATTTATTTTTTTCTTTTGATTTTTAAGTTTATTTTCTTTTTTGGATATATGTATCACCTTTTTTTTCTCATTTTATATTTCAGATTAGTAATGTACTTATTAAAAAATATATTTAAAAAAGAAAAAGAAATATTAAAATATCACTAATTAAAAAAAAAGAT
>NC_029780.3:105217055-105226752 GCF_000817695.3 Arachis duranensis
TATTCTATTATGTAAAAATTAAATTTCTGCACTTAATGATAAAACTGTCATAACATGTTTCTGATGGTATTTTTCAATTTATTTCTTTTAACTCATTAAATTTATTTTATTATAATAAATTAATTATATCAACTAATTGATTTAGTTAATTATTTAAATATCATACAATTTATTATAATTTCTATCAATCAATTAATTGTAATTCAAATTGAATGATTATTTTGTTACGAAATTATTATTTCCTAATCTATTTATGGGTAATACATATATTAATTATAATCATAAATTAAGCTATTTTACATTAAATGACTTATATAATGGTCATCTCATTTATTATCATAAATGTTGAATTAAATAAGTCATTATTACTTTTGATTTAGAATTAAATGAGAATAAGACCAGAGATACTATTTTATTTGGTCTTTCGGGTTTAATGGGTGTCACACTTAAATATAAATAGTGACTTCTGGATTTTAGTCTCTAACATCAAAGCCATCTCCGTAACTCTTTTTCCATAAAAGAAATTTCGATTCAACTCTATCAGGGATACAGAAAGTTTTCAAAGAACAAAGGAATGGTTTGAATTTGTATAAATTCTAATTGTTCGAACTTACGATGTTGTTTCAGTTCGTTGTCGTTACGAGAATGACTCTAATCTATACGTGTCTAAAGACTAGAATAGATTAAATATTATTTAAGTAATTTGTTTCAAATATTGGTATTTAATTAAATTAGTTTTAGAGAAATTTAAATTATTGACTCAATTTATATATTACGACTATTCTTTTTGAATATATTATTTTTACATTTTTTAATATAAAATTTCTTTTTTTTTTCTGATTTTTAAGTTTATTTTCTTCCTTGGATATATGTATCACCTTTTTTTCTCATTTTATATTTCAGATTAGTAATGTAATTATTAAAAAAAATATATTTAAAAAAGATTAAAACATCACTATTTTAAAAATGTTTTTAATAACTAGTAACATAGAGTTTCACAAAATATAATTCACATTTTTTTATATATGTATATGTATATATTAAGAAAAACTACCATAATATATATTATATAGAATTATTTAACAAAATTAATATATAAGGTTATGGAAAGTTCTATCCAAATTTGACAAGAAGAAGACGATTTACATAGAAATAGTTCTCCGCATGAAGGTAAGTTGATTATTTTCCATGATTATTTCAAGTGATGTTAGGTCTATTTTATAAATATTTTTTGTTCATATTTTAATATTTTTAATAACCGATAACATAGAGTTTAATAAAATATACTTCATATATTTTTTTATTTACGTATATGTATATATATTAAGAAAAACTACCGTAATATATATATAGAATTATTTAACAAAATTAATATATAAGGTTATGAAAAGTCTCATCTAAATTTGACAAGAACAAGACGACATTTGTCATTATTCTTTCAAGTGATGCTAGGTCCAATTTATAAATATTTTTTGTTCATATTTTAAGTTTATTTGATAAGTAAACCCTTGCACGTGAATCAAAGACAGTACGATTTTATAGATTTATAAGTTCTAATAGCTTTTATATTTAATTTATTTTATAGTATGATAATAACCAATATATTTATTGATAGATTTAACTATTACTATATTATTTATGATCAAATTCAGTATATATGTCTGATTTATTAAAAAAAAGTAGATTATTAAAATCGATTAATAACTATTTTAGAGTTAATCCAATTATTCAATTAATACTAAATCGCAAAACCAGTCCTCATCTCCCTCTCCTTGCTCGTCCTTTCTTGTTGCTTCCCTAGTCCTATCTCCGCGCGGCGTGCTTCCCTACCTCGCGCCGCTTTGCTCTCGCCGCCGTGCCTCCCGTCGTCACATTGTCTGTGGGTGTTGTCTCGCATGATGCTCCCTGCTACAGCTTGTGGGTGTTGCCGTGTTGCAAGTTGCTAGTGTCACCATCGCTGCTGCTCTCTTTTCTGCCGTGGCTGACTCCGCCGTGGCGCCGCCGGTTCAGGTAAGTCGCAAACCTCCTCTTTCCCCTGCAATAGTCCCCTCCTACCTCTGTTCAATACTTCAGTTCAACGTTCAAACTTCAATCTGTTATATTCCTCTATTTTGTTCTGAATATGATTATGAAGTTGTAATTTTGCTAGTTATTGGATTGGTTTTTGAATCTTCTCTACTGAACTGAACTCAGTTAAACTTTTGAAGTCTTTTAGTTGAATTTTTCTCCTTTCTATTTTATTCTAAACTACCTAAAATGAATTATTTAATTTTTCTTGTTCAATTTTGTTTTGAATTCAGTGTTGTTCAATTTTTAATGACTGGTTCCTTTCAACATATAACAAACATTCATAAAAATGATTATTCATAGAATAATGTAGATTGTTCCATTAGAAACCAATAACAGAGTGAAGGGTTCTGAATTGTTTTTTGTCTAAGTAGATGGACATAATACTGATTTGGATAATCTTCTGCTTTCTTTTTGCCCTCCTATTTGGTTCTGCTTAATGCAATGGCATAGCTTGATTGTTGTTTTCTATATTATTACTAAGTTTGGTAACTTCCATAAATCTTTTTTCCTTAAGCTAGTGAAATAGAGATGTTGGTAAGGAGTATAGCCAAAAATTGGATGTTTAAGGATTGTTATTATTCTGCAATCAGGCATTAAGTTGATGAAGTTGAGTTTCACTTTCATTGTTTTAGGTAGAGTATATTCAATTCTAAACAAGCTTGGAACTTGGAAGAACTTGTGATGATAGTCTTTCACAAGGAGTCCAAGAACATGCTAGTACCCTTTTGTTGTTATCAAAATGATTTGTTTGGTGTTCATGTGAAGTAGTCTAAATCCAAATTCAACTGATATACATGAGTATGATTTGCAGTTAGGATGGCACCAAAGATATCTAAAAGTCTTAACGGGAAGTTGAGCTTAGGGGCTAGAATTCTTCAATTTGGTGGCGACGAGAAAGTGTTTAAGCAATTCTTCAATGTCAGAGAAGGTGAAACACTTCTAAAAGCTTCGCCATGCTATCTATCGACAACATTAGGGCATCTAGCAAGTCTGCTATTCATCTCAAGTGACAGGGTAGTATTCTGCAATGAGAGATCAATCAGAATATTTACAGAGAAAGGCCAAATGATGAGGATTTAATACAAAATTTTCATTCCACTCAAAAAGATAAAGTGTGTGAACTAAAGAAAAAATGTTGAAAAGTCAAAACACAAGTATATAGAGATAGTTACAATGGATAACTTTAATTTTTGGCTTATGGGAGTCATAAAGTATCAAAAAACCTTTGATATGTCTTAAGCATGCAATTTTTGAAGCTTAAAAACAATGTATAGTAGAAGAAGCTATCTTTTAGTTAGTTAGATGAAGAAATATGTATATATAATTATGAGCTTGTAAATTCTGAAACGATGATTTGTTGATTTGCAAATCAAATATTTTATTTGGATTAATTTGATAATGTATGAAGAAAATTGAAATGATTTAATATGTATTTGTTTTGAATTGAATTTTTATATGGTTAGAACTCAATATCAATATTATATAATTTTTTTTCTTTATCTTTCTCAATAATTAATTAGCCGATCAATGTATATCGAGAGAGAGAAAAAAAATTAAATGATAAAATTAAATCAATTTTATTTTATTTTTATATTAATTTTGAATCATGAGAATGAGAAGGCCTTTTTATCCTCAAAGTTGGTTCGTAAAATATTTTAATTAGCAGTTAATGATATAAAATTTATGTAATTATACAGTACTCTTTAATACCTTTTATTTGATATATAGGAATGATGCGGGTGTGTGGATTACAAGAGTTGGATGATAGCTTGTTTTTTAAGATGATAATTTTAACATAAGGATAATAGAGAAAGTATAGGGAGCCAATGAAATATTTGTACAATATGTACAATGAAGGTTTAGAGATGTCAGATTCAGTATTAGCGATATAACCATTAGTGTTACCTTTTCTCATTAGCTAAAGCTTTTAGCATGAGTGGTATCATGACATGGTATCAGAGCTTTAGATCCGAAAGGTCAAGAGTTCGATCCTTGGTGAACTCCAAAATCAGCTTAAGCTTTTCGGATAAGTGGTTTTATGACATGAGATGTTTATTATCCCTAGTACTGGATGGTTATTCTAGATAGTATGGGTGATGTTCATTTTTTAACTCATATAGCCAATTGTACACATTGTACAAATATTCCATTGGCTCCCTAGTGTAACACCCTAATTAGCATAACCCTTACCTTACGTTGTAAAGCAAAGGTTAATCAGAGATTACGACAGTTCTAAGCTCTTACACAATGTATATATAGAAAGTATAGTATAAACTAGAAGCCCGATGAAAGATACAGCTCAAAAACAGGATTTGAAAAGCGTGAAACGTATTAACGAAGCTACTAACTTAAGGCACAAGATATAGATGTAATATAAACAGGATAATAGTATAATAATGTAATATCATAAGGAACTAGCCACGGCCCGCAGAGTTTAAGCCGGCTAGCCATATACAAACCATAAAGAAACCTGACAGTTTGAAAATAGCTTATACAAGTTTTTCTCTCATAATACAAGCCTCTAGGCAAGGACAAAATACAAAAGTGAGAGATGTATAAACAAAATAAACAAAAGACTCCAAAAGAATCCAAGATCCTCCGCTACTGTCACCATCCAAAACAATTCACCGAAGTAGGTTGCGACCTGCATTTGAAAAACACAACAGAAATATGGTATGATAACCGGAGGTTCTTAGTATGGTAACAGTGCCCAGTGATGTAGGATATAAGACTCCGGGACGCCAAAGGCAATCCTAAGCTCCATATCCATCACAAGATTCAAGCTTAAAGCATTCTAAAACAAATAAGCATAATTATACCAACATTAACTTAAATAAACCAAGTCATCTATCTTAGGGAATTTCTACTCTAACCAAACACTGCTGTCCCACAACCTTCACCAACCGATCCTCTATGCAATCCCATCGCCATCACCTTTCGAACCTCCTTAATCCCAGTAGAAAAACACAGGTAATATACAATGCAAGTAAAGCACAAGTAGAAGCATATAAGGTAAATAATTCAGACAGCAAGTAAGCATGTTATTCAATTAGGCAAGCCATTACAAGTAAACAAAGCATACAAGCAGATAGAAAATGCATATGATGAATGCCTGCCCTACTGGCTGTGATATCACATTGTCGGTTCAACTGCCAACTCGACACATCTCCATTGAGATGTTGCCCTTCGAAATCATTTTATGGGAACCCCCGAGATATAGTGCCCGGATCACTATCTAGGTACCGGCGCCTGTACGCCCTATTGATCCAAAGGGATGCGAGCGGGATACTCTTGCCACAGACCTCACATCTAAGCGCAAGCGGGACGAACCACCGCCCTTACGCCGCTGCCGCTACCTCGACAGGCGGGATTAACCACCGTCCCTGCCGGGCGCATACGTCTCATAATCTTAGTACAAATCGGTAATTCAGTGGTTTTTCAGAAAACATTTTCAGTATGGATGGATCCAGCATCTCCTTCAGAGTCCTCCACTCATCTCAATCACTGCCCATTCGTAACTCAGTTTTCAAATATCAAAAGTTCATCATTCCTCATCTCATATATCACTCATCATTCACATAACTTCAAACCATTCTCAACACATCAGAAACCTAGGCCTCCGTTTTCTAAGTTTTCCAAATAATATCATCTAAAACCTCTAAAATCTTTTCCAATAATTTAAATGTCTAAAACTAGTCCCAAGAGTCCTAAAATGGTGTTAGAGAAGCTTACAACCTTGTTAGAAAGGTAGAATAGTTGAAAATAAGTAAATTTGTGAAACAGGACGTATGCGGCCGCACAGGGGTGTGCGTACGCACAGGTGGCAAAACTTTCAGAATCTGCTCACTCGCACAACCTGTGCTAGCGCCCCCAACAGATTGGCCTTCCCAACGTGTGTGTCCGCACAAGCCTGTGCATCCGCATAGGTAGAAATTTTCCATTAGATATGTGCGCGTAAAAGCTGTGCTAGCGCGGCAAACAGAACGCACTTCCCTACCTGTGCGTGCGCACAGGTGTGTGCGTCCGCACAGGTCAAAATTTCCATAGGGTGTGCACCCGCACAAGGGTGTGCGTCCGCATATATCAGAAATCATGAAATTCTGCAACCTTGCATAATTTCAGATTTTTAACACCAACTTTGAATGATCATAACTTCTTCTACAAAATTTCAAATTTCACAAACTTTGTATCAATTTAAAGGATTTTCAAAGATCTTTAATTCTAAACAAATTTCACTCAATTTTGAAAATAGAGACAAAAGTTATGATCAGACAAAGTTCACCAAAAACCAACGTTTACCTAATTTCACCATTACCTCATTTTCTCATAAAACGCAACCAAAACCATTCCAAACTTCATTTCTCATCAATATTAACCCTTTATATCATATAATACCAAGCACAACACAATTTCCTTTACCATTCATCATCCTCAACTTCCACATCAATAAATCACATTATAATCAATTCCCATTAATACTTTTCCAACTACCTTACCAAATCATCAACATTATCATCATATATACTAATACAATCTACTTCTCAACCTCACAATTCATTCATCCTTATCATATCATTATTAATCATCATAATCAAACTCAACAACCATCAATCCATCATAAATCAACATACAACCACATTCAATACTCATCAACCATTTTTAATTCAAACCTATCCTATGGGTCACTAGCCTAAGTGTCCATGAATATTATATACTACATAGAGGAAACCGAAACCATACCTTGGCCGATTCCCAATATGCACCAAAACCTCAAATTGAGCCCAAGACAAGCTTTCAAGCACAATCTATACCACCAAGAATCTCCAACAAGCGTCAACAAGCTCCAAACATCACCATAAACAAGCTATATGTACATAAACCATCATAAATCAACCTAGGGCTCATTATAATTGAAATTTTACAAGAGTTTCAATACCTCTTACCTTGCCCAACAGTTTTGAAAGCCAAAACCAACATCAATCAAAGGTTAGAGTGTACCTAAACACCCAAAAATCACAAAACCTCACTTAGCCAAAACCCTAAAAACTCGAAACTTTGAAGAGAGAAACTAGGAATATTTCGTGATTATCTCAAGAGTTTCTTGGATGGGTTTTGTAGAGCTCTTCACAAGGAACGTGTAGCCACAAACGGTGCGGCGATCGGAGCTCTGTAGCTCAAGATATGAGCTTGAGAAGCTCTATCTGAATAGTGTTAATGGAGTCTCCCTTCTCCTTCTCTTCTCAGCTGGTGGTGTGTGCTAGTGAGTGTGTTGTGGATGATGGGTTCACTTAATGAACCCTTTTATATGTTAGGCTTGGGCCCAACTTGGACCCGATCCAACCCGTTAGCATTTTTAGTCCGTTTGGCCCAACTTTGGGCCAAACCTTTAAAATTAACGCCCGATTTTTCATCTCTAATACTTTTCTAAGGTTTTCGGCTGTTTTCACTGCTTCTCGCGCAGCACCGAGCAGACTTGAACCGGTTCAACTGATTTGACTGTCGGTTCGTGGCTTTTCACAGAAAACACATTTTCTAACTCAGAAAAATCTACTGAGTCCAAAAATCATATTTAAATCCCCAAATTCTCATCCTAAATTTCCGGAATTTAATTTGGGCCTTTAAATAATTTTATTCGTGAAAAATCTGGTTCTTACACCTAGCGGGACTCAGGATAATATTATACATTCTAATTTTTCCCTCACTCTTTTTTTTATATTTAGGTAGTTAAGCCTAATGTCTAAATGATAATATTTTATTAGGTCGATGATGGTAATTGAATGAAGATTGCAGTCTCACTCATGTTGAAGGATCTAATGTCATTGAGTATAGAATCAAAATTAAAGCCTTTGAAAATCTTAAAAAGTTGAATGATAATCACTAACGTGATCTTGATGATTTTCCATGAAATTAAATGAATAAATGACCATTTATATCCATAAAAGATGAAAATACTAACATATGTATTCACACTAGATTGAAACTAAACTTGTACTCATGCAAGATGTTCTCTGTGTGACAAAAGTACTCTAGGTGGCACTCTAACCCTCCAAAGACAGAGTACTTTTGTCACACGGAGGGCATCTTACATGGATACAAATTTAGTTTCGATTTAGTGTGAGTACATATGTCAGCGTTTTTATCTTTCATGAGTACAAATGATCATTTATATTTCCTTCTTTTATTTTTTTGGTCTTTGATTTTTTCGTGAGTATATAAACTTTCTAGTGACCTAGGCATTATATTTTGTTTATGTTTATTGTTTTCTTTTTCGTTTGCTGGATTAGTTAATATTTCGATTTTAGAGATATTACAATAATAACAAGAGAGAGTTGGCTTATATTATATTGTAGCTTATTTCCTAGACTTTAATTATTATTATTATACACAAATACATATGAATAATTTGTGCCTTAAATATATAAAAGTATTTATAGGTACATGCATATTTTTTTATATATATTCATATGTTTATTTTAACAATTTACGCCATTTTTGGACGTGGATTTTATGCTGGGTACACTAGGATTTTAAATAATTTAGAAAAAATTTTCAATCGGTTGCTTGCACTCAGTAAACTTTACTGTTTGATATCCACGTTAACTTTTAATACGTCTATCTGAACTGTTAAAATAGTTTAATTTATATCTCAATGGATAAAATCATAAATCAAAAAATGTGTAAGCATCTGTGAAGGTTGTGGTAGGCTTAGAGAAGGGGGTTGAATCTATGCCTTCTTTTTAGTTGCTGTTATGACCCTTTTTAGACAAAATTACAATTCTCATTCTGTTTGAACTCAGCAGCGGAAATTTATGAGACAATTTATTTTTGTCTCATGAATATCAGAAAACAGAACATGGCAGAGAAGAAAAAGCTAACACCAGCATGTATCCTGGTTCGGTTGCCTTGTTCTATGCAACCTACATCCAGTCTCCTCCACAACTATGGAAGAATTTCACTATAGTTAACAGTATTACATACACCAATTTCACAGGATTGACACAATCCTTTCACACTCAAGTTCTAACCTAACTTGACATTGGCTATGCTAATACCTAACTATTCACTCTTAGTGCTAACCCAACTAAGAAAGGGGTACCTCATAGGTACAAGATACAAGACATAAAAATACCTAAAGAAATCTAAAAATAACTCTAGACTTTTCTCTCAAGTGTTTCACTCAGCCTTTTTCCACTCATGGCATTTACTTGAGTTTTCTCACAATGCCTTTTCTCACTAGAAATTACAGAATGATAAACATTGAAAAGTACATTACAATCAGTAAAACATGAAGGAGATTGACTTCATCAGCAGCCTCTTTGCTATGTGCAAAATCAGATTTGCAAACCTCAGATACAGTTCTTCAGTATTGGCCGAATGCTTCTTTAAAAGTAAGCATTATCCAAGTAGAGGAACTCCTTTTCAGGACACTGTTCTCACACTCTGGTTTTCTCTCCTTGGTTTCTGAATGAACAGCAAACCTCTTTTTATCTCCTTGCATGTTGCTGGGTTCTTCTTCCAAGGTCAACACCTTGAGCCTTGAGCTTCACCAACCCACAGAATCACTTTTTCTCATTAAACCTTAGAGTAGAAACTTTGCTTCTGACTTCTTCATCTTGACCGAAAGCCA
>NC_029780.3:105226782-105254769 GCF_000817695.3 Arachis duranensis
TTACCTTTAACCTAAGCTTGATTTGGTTTGAACTGGGTGATTTGATATCTGCCTTTCTTGCCTAACCTTCTCTTTCTTTCCTCTTCTTTGAATAGCTTAGGAGCTAAGCACTTTCTCTTGCTTCTGTGATTTGACATGGTCAGAGAGAAAAGAACGTTGCTTTGGTAAAAGCTAGTGAGAGGGAATGAAGGCTTCAATCTTGTATGAGAAGCTTGGATTAACTTTGAATTTATGGAACGAGCTTGGATCGGGTTTGATTAGCTTGGCTCCGTTGGTTCCTTTGGCTTCTTTCTTTGCTTTTTCTTGGGCTCTTAATTTTGCTTTCAGCCCACCATCTTTGCTGTTTGCTTTATATTCCATTTGGGCTCTTTAATTGAATTTTGGCCTGCAACAATAAATAATTTAGTAATATTCAATTTATAATTACTCAAACGTAAATTATTTATTTTGTCCAAAAATAATGTTTGTCATCACTAATTAATTTAGTTAATTTCTTAACTCAACAATCTCCCCCTTGATGACAAACATGATTTAAGCAATAATCAAAAGGAAATGAATTTGAGTAAGGTTTAGAAACTCCCTTTGATTTTTGTCATTTGCTTTTATGTTGCTCCTCCTTTGCTTTTCAAGATTAGCTCCCCCTGGATTTATGCTTTCCTCTTTGTTCCTGTTTTACATTGTACTTAAAGAGAGCACAATAAAGAGCTACATACATTTATTTTGTCTAAGGGATATCAAACAAGCAACACCATATAATCAGCCCAACATCAAGCTAATATCAGCAGCACAAAGATTCAACATGTGAAACCTAGGACACATGGTAGCTATTAGCTAATATCAGCAGCACAAAGATTCAACATGTGAAACCTAGGACACATGGTAGCTATTACTCCCCCTTTTGCCATCAAGGGTGGATAATATGCGAGATCAGCAAAAAAAACACCTTATAACCTGCAGAAGAGAGTTAGTGCACAGTCCTAATGAATTAACAAAGGTGCAATGTTATCCAAAGTTATTACAGTCATCCAAGAGAACAAAACAGTTCAACAGTAGCAAAAAAACAGAATTCATCAGACAAATTGAGCAGACAGCAGCAGCTTCATGAAACAATTCTTAGGCATCCGAACCATTTCCCTCCGAATCAACTTTTTCATCAGCATCAGTGGCAGGGTCTTCATCTTTTTGAAGGTTATCAATGAAATTCATGAGCACAGCCACTCTATCTCTTGACTTACGGAGGAAATTTTCGCGCTAGCTTGCTAGCTTCCTTTGCTCTTTGCTCATAGCAATCAAGTGATTTGATTGAGAGACAAACTCCTGAACAACATCTCTGACAACATTCAGCAGGGCAGATTTCTGGCCAGTAGAGATGGAAGTACCCTCAGTGGAAGGAGGAGGAGATTCCTCAGGGATAAAGTCATCATCATCATCATCCAATACCACTCTCTCTGAACGAGTGGGTCCCTTTTGCTGTTTAACTGAACTACCCCTTTTTAGATATAAATGTCACTTAACCTGAGGATACAGACAATAATGCCAACACAACAATCTAAAGTATATACATGCTTATCTAGAATTCTATGGTTGCACAAAAGTCTAATAAACCATACAAGCACATATTGCAAACTATGGTAGCATGTAACAAACAATTCACCAGCACAACAGAAAGTTCAAATGACTTAAAGTCATCCAAGTTTAGTTCACAAACAAGTCAAACAGATTTCAATTTATAAACACAAGTCAATTAACAAACATAGGACTAATCAAAACTAATATCCAATAATCTCAGTAAGTCTTATGTCTTATCAAGCCTCATATATGCATTTTTTTTATCAAGGTGGGAAAAATAAAACATAACAGAACATTTCTTATTCAACAAATGTCTCTTTGACTTACAAAATAGAATTCTCAAACAAGACATTAGCACAATTAAAATAGAAGTTGCAGTTTTTCAAAAATTGAAATGATGATAATGATAAATGTAAAAAGACATGCACAATACATGAATAGGTTTGCAATTGCAGCAAGTTGAGAGTGTTTTTAGAAAAAGAAAGTTCAGAACCCTATTCCAAGAAAGTTCTGAGCCCAGAAGATAAAATTCAAAGTGATGGTTCTTCTTCTGTCCAGAATTGACTCATCTGAACCTATGAGACAAAGACTTCAACAAACACATCAGTAATTTTCAAACAATGAATCATAACTTAAAATTCCTAGACAAGTCCTAAGCATGTATAATCTATCCTCAGCTAATGGTTTTGTAAAAATATCTGCTAATTGCTCCTCTGATTTAACAAATTGAATGAATATATCCCCCTTTTGGACATGTTCTCTTATTGAGTGAAATTTCACTTCAATATGCTTAGTCCTAGAGTGCAAAACTGGATATTTAGAAATATTAATGGCACTCATATTATCACACATCAATGGAATATTTTCAGCATTTAATTTGTAATCAGCAAACTGTGTTTTTAACCATAAAAGCTGAGAACAACAAGAAGAAGCAACTATATACTCAGCCTCTGCAGTGGATAGGGCCACTGTTGGTTGCTTCTTACTTAACCATACATTTAAGGACTTTCCAAGGAAGCAACATAAACCAGAAGTGCTCCTTCTATCAACTCTATCACCAGCAAAATCTACATCACAATAACCAACTGCAGAAAAATCATCAATCTTAGGATACCAAAGACCGAAATCGGATGTGCCATGAACATATCTAATAATTCTTTTAACTGCAGAAAGATGTGACTCTTTAGGTTTGGATTGGAACCTAGAACACAGTCCAACACTTTGCACAATATCGGGCCTAGAGGAAGTTAAGTACATAAGCGAACCAATCATTCCTCTATACCTAGTCTCATCAACGTCTTTCTCAGAGAACAAGGATGCATGGGAGTTCCCATGGGTTTGGCATTTTCCATACCAAATTTCTTAATTAATTCCTTGGCATACTTCTCTTGATGAATGAAAATACCATTTTCAGTTTGTTTAATTTGTAGCCCAAGGAAAAAATTGAGTTCACCCATCATACTCATGTCAAATTCACTTGTCATGAGCTTTCCAAATTCAGAACAAAGGGATTCATTTGCTGATCCAAAAATAATGTCATCAACATATATTTGGACTAGAATAAAGGAATCATTAGAGTTCTTGATAAATAGAGTTGGGTCAGTGGTGCCTCTTTGAAAACTATTTTTCAAAAGAAAAGAGCTAAGTCTCTCATACCAAGCTCTAGGAGCTTGTCTTAAACCATAGAGAGCTTTAGACAATTTGAAAACATGATTAGAAAGCTCTTTATTTTCAAAACCAAGAGGTTGCTCCACATACACCTCTCTATCTATCACACCATTCAAAAATGCACATTTCACATCCATTTGATATAGTTTAAAACCATAAAATGCAGCATAAGCTAAGAGAAGTCTTATGGCTTCCATTTGGGCAACAGGGACAAAAGATTCATCAAAGTCTATTCCTTCTTCTTGGTCATATCCTTGTGCCACTAGCCTTGCCTTGTTTCTTGCAATGCTACCATCTTCTCCCAACTTGTTCTGAAAAATTCAGTTGGTGTCGGTCACTTTCTTTCCACTTGGCCTTGGAACCAAGGTCCATACTTGGTTCTTTTCAAACTCAAGAAGCTCATCCTCCATAGCTTTAACCCAAGAAGGGTCACTAAGTGCTTCCTTGAAGTTTTGAGGCTCTATTTGTGAAAGAAGGGCAATGTTTGTTCCTTCATTTGCCTTTCTAGTGGAAGACCTTGTTCGCACTCCATGAGAGACGTCCCTAATGACAAATTTCTCAGGATAATTCTTCAAGAATCTCCACTCACGAGGTCTGGTGGACTTGGAGGCAGATTTAGTCACCAAGGGATTTTGGGCGCTACTGGTTGCAGAATTTCCTTCAGATTCATGAGACAAAATAGAATTGTCTCTTGAATTTTCAGCATTTGCAGTTTCTGGTTCAGCTTGTCCAGAATTTTCTTTTCCATGATTTTGAGCAGATTCATCCTCCTTTTGAGATTGATTTCCTGCATCACAATCTTCCAAAATGCTTTGTACCAAGTTAATATCACAAAATGTAACATGTATGGACTCCTCAATAATCCTAGCATCTTAATGATAAACCCTATATGCTTTACTAGTTGTGGAATATCCTACAAACAAACACTCATAAGCCTTTGGATCAAATTTACCCAAATATTCTTTGTTATTTAAAACAAAACATTTGCATCCAAAGATGTGTAAGTAATCTAAGTTTGGTGGGTAGCCTTTCCAAAGTTCATAAGGGATTTTCTTCAAAATTTTTCTTATGATTGTTCTATTCAAAATGTGGCAAGCCGTGTTAACCGCTTCAGCCCAAAGGAATTTTGGAACATTACTCTCACAAAGCATAGCTCTTGTCATCTCTTGTATGCTTCTATTTCTTCTTTCCACAACACCATTTTGTTGTGGTGTTCTTGGGCAAGAGAATGTGGTGTTTTTGGACAAGAGAAGTTGTGAGATATTCCAAATTCCTCACAAAAGGATTCAAACAAATTATTTTCAAATTCAGTTCCATGATCGCTTCTTATAGAAGATATTTTTAAATCCTTTTCATTTTGAAGTTTCTTGCAAAAAGGTTCAAAGGCCAAAAAGGCTTCATTTTTGTGTGCAAGAAATAAAACCCAACCAAACCTAGTATAGTCATCCACAATTATTAAACCATAATGTTTACCACCTAGGCTTTGAGTTCTTGTTGGACCAAATAAATCAATGTGTAGCAACTCAAGTGGTCTTTTAGTAGAGATGTCTTCCTTTGGTTTAAAAGAACTTTTTGTTTGTTTTCCCATTTGGCAAGCATCACAAGTAATGTCTTTGTCAAACTTTATCAAAGGAAGACCTCTTACTAATTCTTTCTTTACAAGTTTGTTTATTTGAAACATACTTGCATGGCCTAATCTCTTGTGCCATAACCACTTTTCAGATTCTTTAGAGTGAAGACAAGCTACATTTTGATCCTTTAGTTCATCAAGAGTAAGTCCATACATATTATTGAAATGCTTGGCAACAAACATCACTTCATTTGTCTTTTCATTAACAACACAGCATTCAAGCCTTTTGAAAACAACTAAATATCCTAAATCACACAGTTGACTTATACTCAAAAGATTGTGCTTTAATCCACATACCAAAAGTACATCATCAATGAAAGTAGATTGCTCATTACCTACTTTTCCAACAGCAATGATTTTACCTTTACCATCATCTCCAAAGGTCACAAAACCTCCATCATACTTATTTAGTTTGATGAAGTAGGTTGACCTTCCAGTCATGTGCCTTGAACATCCACTATCCATGTACCACATGTCCTTTTTGTTCTTGGATGCTAGGCAAATCTGCATGATGAGTTTCAAGTAGCCTTAGGTATCCAAATTAATTTAGATCCTTTGAAGTTAATCCATCTTGGTTGCCCAAGTGCATTGAAATCATAAACAACATTGTAGACTTTGTTTCCTACAACTCTCTTTTCAATGAAGCATTGTGCATATGAGTGACCAAATTTCTTGCAATTAACACAATGATTTTCTGGTGTGTGTTGCTGAAACTGCGGTGAGTTATATTGCTTGAAATGATTAAAGTGTTGAAATTTTCTGGTTTTTGGAGGAGATGCATTTCTTTTGACAAACTGATTTTTATTAAAGTTATTCCTCTTTGCAAAAATATTTTCACCAGAATTTTTTTTGAACAATTTTACTTTTCGAAAATGAGGTTTTGATGTAAAAAAATGGTTTCTTGAAAGCAGCCTCATTTTTCGAAATGTAACCCAAACCTGGCCGGTTTAAACTCGGACCAGTTCTTGGTGAAGGCTCAGCTTCACTTGTGTATTCTTCATCAGGTTTTTCTTCACAAGTTGAAACATATCCAATACCTGATTTGTTTGGTAAGAATTTGGTATTTGATGAAGAAGCCACAAATTTTGTAGAGGAAGTGTTGGAAACTGCATCTTCCTTGGATATGTAGCCTAAACCAGATTTTTCAAACAATGGTCTTTGACTTGCAAGTAATTTGTCCAAGTTACTAGAACTTTGAGCAAATTTTGCTAAGTCACCATTCAGCCTTTTAATCATATCATTTAATCTTTTATTTTCAGTAATTAACTCATGAGAAGGATCCACAATGTGCTTTCCTTTTAATTTTTCAAGTTCAGATTTTAGAAATCTGTTTTCTTCAATGATGTCCAAAGCACATTCAGTTTCCTTTATTTTTTCTTTTAAAAAATCATTTTCAGCTCTTAACACATCTCTTTCAAATCTGCATTCATTGTATTTGTCAAGCAGTTTTGAGGTGTTTAAAGTGAGATCATCAATAATAGCATGTAGATCATCCATAGACAAATCAAAGTAATTTAACTCATCAAAATTTTTGTTTCCAGCCATGAAACAGTCTTTGTCTTCACCTTCAGACTCTTCTTCTTCATTGGAGTCGTTCTCGAGATCCTCCCAAGCTGCCATGAGCATTCTCTTCCTTTTCTTCTTTCCTTTGTCCTCCTTTTTGAGCTTTGGACAGTTTAGCTTGAAGTGTCCAGCCTCCTTGCAATGATGGCACGTTACCTTGCTCAAGTCGATCTTGTGCTCCTTTGAGCTTGAACCCTTATATTTGCCCTTGTCCTTCATCATCCTTCTAAATTTCCTAGCAAAAAACAAAAGCTCATCATCTGAAATACCATCACTAGACTCACTCTCTTTTGGTTCTATTTGTGACTTGAGGGCTATTCCCTTTTTCTTTGAGTCTGTGTTTGTGTGTGTGGCTTCATAGGCAAGGAGTTTTCCCCTCAACTCATCATAGGTTATGGACTTATGTTGTTGCTTTCGGTTAGGACAGTGGCAGTGTTTTCCCATTCTTTTGTGAGGCTTCTAAGGAGTTTTCTCAACAAGATTTGTCCTGCATAGTTTGTACCCATAGCATCAAGGTTGTTGATTATGATTGAGGATCTCTCAAATGCTTCATCAATGCTTTCTCCATCCTTCATGCTAAACATCACGTACTCTTTTCGCAACATATCAATCCTCGTTTCTTTGACTTGTTTAGTGCCTTCGTGTGTAACCTGGAGTTTTTCCCAGATTTCTTTGGCTGTCTTGCATCTAGACACCTTCCGGTACTCTTCAAAACTGATAGCATAGTGAAGAAGGTTGATTGCTTTAGCATTCAGTTCTATCTTCTTCTTATCATCTTCATTCCATTCATCTTCTTCCTTTGGAGTCACCACTCCATCAACACTTGTTTTTGTTGGGATCTTAGGACCGCTCACAACAATCTTCCATATGTTGTAGTCAATGGATTGGATGAAGATCCTTATCCTTTCTTTCCAGTAGGAGTAATTCTTCCCATTGAAGAAAGGTGGCTGGTTGTTTGACTGGCCTTCAGTGAGGGTGTAGGCAACTGTGGTTGTGCCCAAGTTGTTCGCCATTGGATCTTTGCTCCAAGCAGTTAAGCTTGATTCTTGAGACCTTAGCTCCTGATACCAATTGAAGGTTGTGGTAGGCTTAGAAAAGGGGGTTGAATCTATGCCTTCTTTTTAGTTGCTGTTATGACCCTTTTAAGACAAAATTACAATTATGATTCTGTTTCAACTCAGCAGCGGAAATTTATGAGACAATTTATTTTTGTCTCATGAATATCAGAAAACAGAACATGACAGAGAAGAAAAAGCTAACACCAGCATGTATCCTGGTTCGGTTGCCTTGTGCTATGCAACCTACATCCAGTCTCCTCCACAACTATGGAAGAATTTCACTATAATTAACAGTATTACATACACCAATTTCACAGGATTGACACAATCCCTTCACACTCAAGTTCTAACCTAACTTGACATTGGCTATGCTAATACCTAACTATTCACTCTTAGTGCTAACCCAACTAAGAAAGGGGTACCTCACAGGTACAAGATACAAGACATAAAAACATTGAAAAGTACATTACAATCAGTAAAACATGAAGGAGATTGACTTCATCAGCAGCCTCTTTGCTATGTGCAAAACCAGATTCGCAAACCTTAGATACAGTTCTTCAGTATTGGCCGAATGCTTCTTTGAAAGTAAGCATTATCCAAGTAGAGGAACTCCTTTTCAGGACACTGTTCTCACACTCTGGTTTTCTCTCCTTGGTTTTTGAATGAACAGCAAACCTCTTTTTATCTCCTTGCATGTTGCTGGGTTCTTCTTACAAGGTCAACAGCTTGAGCCTTGAGCTTCACCAACCCACAGAATCACTTTTTCTCATTAAACCTTAGAGTAAAAACTTTGCTTCTGACTTCTTCATCTTGATCGAAAGCCACAAAGTAGTAACCATAGAAATCTTCTCATGGTCAACTTGATCTTAGCCATTGAGAAACTACTTGGTCCCCAAGTATCACTTGTGACCGTTGATGTAAAGCAGAATAGGGCAGAGAACAACTTTCCCTTGAATGCCATTTTTGGATAGAGCAGAGAGTTGGGAAGAAGAGAAGAAGATCTGATGCATGCAAGATGAAATGGGTTACCTTTAACCTAAGCTTGATTTGGTTTGAACTGGGTGATTTGATATCTGCCTTTCTTGCCTAACCTTCTCTTTCTTTCCTATTCTTTGAATAGCTTAGGAGCTAAGCACTTTCTCTTGCTTCTGTGATTTGACATGGTCAGAGAGAAAAGAACGTTGCTTTGGTAAAAGCTAGTGAGAGGGAATGAAGGCTTCAATCTTGTATGAGAAGCTTGGATCAACTTTGAATTGATGGAACGGGCTTGGATCGGGTCTGATTAGCTTGGCCCCGTTGGTTCCTTTGGCTTCTTTCTTTGCTTTTCCTTGGGCTCTTAATTTTGCTTTCAGCCCACCATCTTTGTTGTTTGCTTTATATTCCATTTGGGCTCTTTAATTGAAATTTGGCCTGCAACAATAAATAATTTAGTAATATTCAATTTATAATTACTCAAACGTAAATTATTTATTTTGTCCAAAAATAATATTTGTCATCACTAATTAATTTAGTTAATTTCTTAACTCAACAATCTCCCCCTTGATGACAAACATGATTTAAGCAATAATCAAAAGGAAATGAATTTGAGTAAGGTTTAGAAACTCCCTTTGATTTTTGTCATTTGCTTTTATGTTGCTCCTCCTTTGCTTTTCAAGATTAGCTCCCCCTGGATCTATGCTTTCCTCTTTGTTCATATTTTACATTGTACTTAAAGAGAGCACAATAAAGAGCTATATACATTTATTTTGTCTAAGGGATATCAAACAAGCAACACCACATAATCAGCCCAACATCAAGCTAATATCAACAGCCCAAAGATTCAACATGTGAAACCTAGGACACATGGTAGCTATTAGCTAATATCAGCAGCACAAAGATTCAACATGTGAAACCTAGGACACATGGTAGCTATTACTCCCCCTTTTGTCATCAAGGGTGGATAATATGCGAGATCAGTAAAAACAACACCTTATAACCTGCAGAAGAGAGTTAGTGCACAGTCCTAATGAATTAACAAAGGTGCAATGTTATCCAAAGTTATTACAATCATCCAAGAGAACAAAACAGTTCAACAATAGCAAAAAATAGAATTCATCAGACAAATTGAGCAGACAGCAGCAGCTTCATGAAACAATTCTTAGGCATCCGAACCATTTTCCTCCGAATCAACTTTTTCATCAGCATCAGTGGCAGGGTCTTCATCTTTTTGAAGGTTATCAATGAAATTCATGAGCACAGCCACTCTATCTCTTGACTTACGGAGGAAATTTTCGCGCTAGCTTGCTAGCTTCCTTTGCTCTTTGCTCATAGTAATCAAGTGATTTGATTGAGAGACAAACTCCTGAACAACATCCCTGACAACATTCAGCAGGGCAGACTTCTAGCCAGTAGAGATGGAAGTACCCTCAATAGAAGGAGGAGAAGATTCCTCAGGGATAAAGTCATCATCATCATCATCCAATACCACTCTCTCTGAACGAGTGGGTCCCTTTTGCTGTTTAACTGAACTACCCCCTTTAGATATAAATGTCGCTTAACCTGAGGATACAGACAATAATGCCGACACAACAATCTAAAGTATATACATGCTTATCTAGAATTCTATGGTTGCACAAAAGTCTAATAAACCATAAAAGCACATATTGCAAACTATGGTAGCATGTAACAAACAATTCACCAGCACAATAGAAAGTTCAAATGACTTAAAGTCATCCAAGTTTAGTTCACAAACAAGTCAAACAGATTTCAATTTATAAACACAAGTCAATTAACAAACACAAGACTAATCAAAACTAATATCCAATAATCTCAGTAAGTCTTATGTCTTATCAAGCCTCATATATGCATTTTTTTATCAAGGTTGGAAAAATAAAACAAAACAGAACATTTCTTATTCAACAAATGTCTCTTTGACCTGCAAAATAGAATTCTCAAATAAGACATTAGCACAATTAAAACAGAAGTTGCAGTTTTTCAAAAATTGAAATGATGATAATGAGAAATGTTAAAAGACATGCACAATACATGAATAGGTTTGCAATTGCAGCAAGTTGAGAGTGTTCTTAGAAAAAGAAAGTTCAGAACCCTATTCCAAGAAAGTTCAGAGCCCAGAAGATAAAATTCAAAGTGATGGTTCTTCTTCTGTCCAGAATTGTCTCATCCGAACCTATGAGACAAAGACTTCAACAAACACATCAGTAATTTTCAAACAATGAATCATAGCTTAAAATTCCTAGACAAGTCCTAAGCATGCAGAATCTATCCTCAGCTAATGGTTTTGTAAAAATATCTACTAATTGCTCCTCTGATTTAACAAATTGAATGCAAATATCCCCCCTTTTGGACATGTTCTCTTATTGAGTGAAATTTCACTTCAATATGCTTAGTCCTAGAGTGCAAAACTGGATTTTTAGTTCTTTCACCATTTATATGGACAACATCATGAAAGACCTCTACCAATAGTTCTTTCTTTCTCGTTTTCTTCCGTTCCTTTCACTCCCTCTCTCAAAATCCACAATTTTCTATTTTTTAAGGTTAAATTACAATTACGATGAACTTTGTAACTTAGAATAATGAATAATTTCATATTATGAACTGGATTAATCGTACTCTTCTTCTACTAGTGTCTTTTTTCTTTCTTTTTAGGAGTTTCAATTTTCAAGCACTTATTCAAAACTAAATCCTAATATGTAGAAGTAGAAAAATGGCATTAAACATAGATTACATCAGCTAAATACAGCTTCTTAAAGACTAAATCCCACATGAGATTAATTAACAAATTCAGTATTTAGAAGCATGTTTGTTTTTCATTGAGTCTCTTCCTCCGCAATTTTTCATACGACTTTGTTTCAAAGCACAGAGCAGGCCAGAAGTAATGTGTATGTATGTGTAAAAGTCTCTCTATTTTTGTTACTATTTTTTGTTTTGTAAATATCGTATATTGCTTTAGCAAAATAAAAATTCAGGTTAGAAATAGCTATTGTATATTCTTTCTCGGACTAATAATGATATATACTACTTATTAGCATTATGATTTTCAATTTTCAGAAACTATACATGTGAATAAAGTTGCCTAAGTAGCAATTTAAGACTTTCAATTACAATCTTAATACATATATTCTATATTAAAAGCAATTAACAATGCTACACAATCCTATGTTATCACATCATTCAGATGACAAAATTTTTGAAGAAAATAATAATTTTTAAAATATTTCGACGTAAATTTTGAGTTAAATATAAAATTATGGCTAGAAGTAAGTTAAATCAGTTCGTAAATTAATTCAAACTCGATTCATTAACAGTTCAATAAATTAAATTTGTGAGTTTGTATGTTAAACTTGTGCTTAAATAAACTCAACTTATTGGCTAGTGACCTAATTCAAATATTATTTATTATAATTATTTATATTAATACATCTAATATGTATTTTATACTTTTAATTTAAAATAAAAAATTATAATCATAAATACATTTGAGATGGATATGAACCCAAATATGTGTTTGGATGTGTTAGATAATAACGATAAAGTTCTCGAAATAGATCGAAGAACTCTAACCTGCCGAACTCCAAACATAGTTGCTGTCCAACAGAGCACTCCCTTTATCAAACACCAAAAAATTGTCACCACAACCAAATGGCAAAGGGAAGTTAAAACTATTATCAAAGTCATTGTTTTTTGGACTCGGTGCAAAGAGATCCAGGTTTTAACATGTGGTCGAGGTAAAGTTATTGCACATTGATATGTATTTATATATCCTTATAAAAGGAACAGTGTAGAATGTCCAATTTTTTATATGTAGGAGTTTAAAAGTGTGCAATGACCACAGAAGATGCCAAAGTGTGATGTAGATGCACAAAACTATACATGTTTGCGCAGAATCAAAACTATTATTTATTTTTGGACAACAAAATATGCTTATGAGAAAAAAACCAAAAGTAAAAGGACTTGTATATAACAGTATAAAAATTACTAATATTTTTTTTAAACATTGTGAATAATAAATGGGAATATTTTACACACTTTATCTCAATCTCGATATCTTATAAATAGCAAACAATTCAAGCAAATTTTAAGGCAAGACTTGAAAATACATGTTTTACCTTTTTCTTTCCTTGATAATGCATCATTATATTCTTCTCTAGTATTAGAGGATAGGATACAAGGTACAAAAGTCATCAAAAAATATTATCTGGATTTATGTATGTATTGTGTGTTTTTAGACCACCACCAATATTTAAAGAATATTAAATTCGAGGCCTTAACTAAGTGGATGAGTACAAAACTAACCTAATTCTATTATTGCATTACAAATAAGATAGAAACATTAACAATAGCAATGAAATCAAGTGATTTATCTCTTCATAAATTAAGTAGATTATTTATCTAATACGTGGTGTCATTGTTGGTTTTATACACTATGAAAACCAGGGATAATTTGCATCAAAATATAAATGATCCTTTTTGTTTTGTAAAAGAAAATAAAAAAGATACAACTTGGATTCAGGGACAAAAAACAAAAAAAATTATGAGTTGTGAAAATAAGATGAAGTAACTCATGAGCATTGTTTCTTATTGTAAATAATATATATGGTTATTTTGAAGTTGGAACATGAGAAATCATTGTATCTTTTACTTTCTTGATCTCATGGATGATGTTTTTTTATTTTTTTTTAAGCATTATAATTGATATAATAAATTTTAAGTTTAAGAGTGATGTGCATAAGATGTTTTAATAAAAATTATTTGAATTCAAATAGGAAATAATCACTTATTTCAAAATGGATAGTGAGAATCTAAGTATGAGGCACATAGAGATGTTTGCATATGTTTTCAATCCAAATTTATTATCAAGGTATATATTTTTCCATGTTCCTAAAGAAGTTCAATATTCATCCACTATTACTTGCGCATCGAATCTATATTCATTTGTTATCAACGAGAACATTGTAAAGATAGAAACTTCGTTCGCAACACGTCAAGAACTTTTTTACTTGAGCAAGAATCATATAATTTATCCATGTGTAAAATTAACATTCAAATATTTTTATTACACAAATTGAAGATTCTCAAGTGAGTTGAGAAAGAGATTGAATCAAGAAATCACTTTTATCACTTAATAAACAAATTTGCAGAATTCTAGTTTTAAGAGATTTTTTTTTATTTTTTTGTCCTGTAGTGTAGAAGAGAAAGTGCAGAGAATAGAAAAAGAGAAGAGTGACGCCTCGATATATCCTGGTTTGGCCACGAAGTGCAATATGACCTACGTCTAGTCTCCACTACAATAATGGTAGAATTTATACTATAATCAATATAGATTACAAACTCCAATACCAAGAGACTTACACTCTTGTTTCTTCACCTAAACTATCCCAAGCTTAGTCACTCACCTAGGTACTAATCCAATTTAGTTAAGGAGAACCAAATGCACTCTAAATCAGCACATTTTTCGAACTAAAAACACTCAAACAAAGATTAAAATGGCTTTGTATGCACTATTCTCTTTGTTATTTGTATCTCTCAAAATAAATTTAAATCTAAAAAAAAGAGAACTAAGAACACACTCAAATAACAAGAAATCAAAGGTTGTTTATGTGATCTGCAATATGCACAAAAAATATTGCCTCTTTCTGGGATAAAATCTTCTTTTATAGAGCATGATTGCTTTTTTCAATGTTAGAATCATTCCTAATTCATCAACTAGCCGTTGTACCATTTATGAGTTGACTACATTCATATTGAAGTAGAAATATTTTTCTTCTTTATCTTAATAATATTTAGCAGGTGTCCAAACACTTATAATAATATATTTTTAAGTTTGGCTTGATATCTTCAATGATATTCCTCTTAATGATGTTTATTTGTACAATTTTTCTTGCTAATTTGGTTATATATCCTTGATTGATTTTCACATTGCTTATCATAATAGTTAATTATAATAAAAATAGTTAATTATAGTGGTCATCATAAAGTATCAAATCAATTCTTAACTCAACAATCTCCTTTTTATTGACAAACATGATTAAACTTAAATTAAAAAGAGAGTGTATGAATGACTTTTTTAAATTTTAGCAAAATCTCCCTATTTATGAGTGTTCATCAATCAAGAGTAAAAAGTAAAAACACAAAACTATAATACCTGACCATATATTAAAATAACATAACAAAACATGCTATAATATAAGATACTAGAGCAGAAAAAATAAGACATATCAAAGCAAATAAAATCAATATCAAAACAAGAGATACCAAAAAATATTTATAAGGCATAAGCCTAAAAATTTAACCCCTTTAATTTTTTTTCCTTTTATCATCAAGAAAAAAAATAAAGAAAGATTCCACTATCAGCAGCGACAGCAGAACAATATGTAAAAGGTTAGAGGCATTAATAACTAATGCAAGAATAAAATTCTTTTAAAATAGAAAAAAATTTAGAATAAATAAGATGAGTAATGCTAAAAATACTTTGAATAAAATCTATTTTAATGCAGCTTAAAAATATTTTTCAAATAAATGCAGAGATCATGTAATAATTCAAAAAAGACATAAAGATGACAAGTTGAAAAATAAACTTGTTCATCATTTGCCTAGAAAATCTTGTCTCGACCTGAGAGACAAAAAATCTCATCAGTTCAATATAATTAAAATATCTAAAAAATTCGTAAAATTTTTAAAGCAGTTCTTAATTTAGTATCTTTAGCTAAGAATTTAGTAAAAATATCAGCTAATTGATCATCTGATTTAACGAACTGAACATCAATATTTTTTTGTACATATTCAGGTATTGAGTGATATTCCATTTTAATATGTTTTAATACAAGAGTGCAAAACTGAAATTTTGAAAATGTTAATGACATTCATGTTGTCGCATATAAGGAAAATATTTTCATCTTTAATCTTATAATGTTGAGTTTTCAACCATAGAACCTAGGAGTAGTAGAGGGAAACTACTATATATATACTCTGCCTCGGCAGTTAAAAGAGCAATTGGAGCTTACTTCTTGCTACACAAAGCATTGAGAGATTTGCCAAGAAAGCAACATATTTCACTTTGAATAATGTCAGGCCTTGATGAGGTTAAATACATCAAAGATCCAATCATCCCTCTATAGCGAGCCTTATTCACATCTTTGTCATGTTCATTCTTCAACATCTCTATGTTTGGATGTACCTGAACTAAGCCATCGGCCTTGCCGCTGGAGTTGTTGGTGCTGCTGGAGTTGAACCGTTTCTATCACTACCTCAGTCTATCCTTTTTTCTTGATTCTGCTCTAGTTTTCATGTCCTATTATGCCACCATTTAATCTGTCTTGTTCTTGTTTTAATCCGATTTTAGCTCTGCCTTGTTTTAGATTTCCAACACTATCGCTAGCTCTATCTTGTCGCTACTCCAGTCTAAATTATGTGTGCATTCGTTCCATTCTATTTCAATCATCTTCACTTTGAATTTGGCACTCCGGATTTGATATCTTCAGTCCCTTGGGACCACGTTGTGAGTAGGTTTTACATTTATAATACTTAATTTTTTTTGTTTATGCTATTATGAAGTTATAATTATATTTATAAAACTATTATTGAACAATTTTGATTTGATTAAAATAATTAATTTATTATAGTTGAATAATTATTTTTATGAAGTTCATACCTTAGAAATTTTACATGAGACTATATATTTGTTTGATAAAATTTTATATTATTTTAGAATATCTGATTTTACTCGAATATATACTTATTGAAGCATTGAAGTATTTGTAAATACTCACTTACTTTAAAATTGTGGAATATGTTCTTATAATTGAAAAATTATGATTGAAAAAAATGTCTGATGAGAAAGTATTATCTGATTTGATTTGATTCGATATCTTATATATTTGAAAGATTAAAGATTTATTGTATTTGAAACTATATGTTTTGAATTGGTTTGGAAGGCTCATATTAGAAAATCGTAGTTAACGGTGGTTATGACGTTAACTTAGATGCATCTAACTTAGACTCCAGTTAGTAGGGGTGTTGCTAGCCTAACGTGTAGACCACACGTTAGATCTGTTATTCTGTTAGGACACACAAGAAGAAAGGGCTACCCATAGAGGTGGAGCCGCCCATGTGTGGACTTTTGATTTGATTTCTGTATGAGAGTTTCCTTATTGATTCACTTATATTATCAACTATTATTTTCTAATTAAAATATTTTGATAATAATATTTATATGGTCTCATGTCGATTATAGATGTATTGTCTAGTTACTGAGTTGCAAAACTCACCCTATTTTATCTAAAAATATTTTTCAGAAACAAATACTTGACTATGTGAGACTTTCTATTCAAGAGTAACGATCCGCAATAAGTACCTGTTCTTTAATTTGTCGAGTTTCTAGATGTATATGTTCCATATGTTACAGGCAGGATCCAACCATTCGTAATTATTTTATTTTTTGTTAAAAATGTCACAACTAGAAAATTGCTTAATACAGACAGATTTGGTCTGTGTTACAGACGGATTTTTGCTTACCGACGAAATTACCGACGAATTTTTTTCCTCTGTAAAAGCCTCGTTGAAAATTATTTACCGATGGATTTTTTTGGTCGAAAAATTACCAACGAATTTTTACCCGTTACCGACAGATTTTTCCTTTGTAAACTCTCCCCTCCATTTCCTTAGAGCGTCGAACTTTCCGACAGATTTTCCGTCGATAATTAGAGATAGATTTTCCATCAGTAATTGGCGACAGATTTTTTGACAGATTTTTCATCTGTAATTAGAACCTTAAAAAATTATCCCAAACTCTAAATACAGACAAAAAATCTGTCAGTAAAGTAAAATAGAATTTTCTTTAAATTTTTTCATTATAAAATAAATTTATTTTTCTGTATTAAAAACATGAAATAAAATAAAATAAAAACGTGAAAATTTTTTATATAACCAAATATGCCATCATAAGGGATCAAAGTTTTATTATATAAATAACAATAGTATTAGAAACACAGTCATATGATGCTGATCTAAATAACAATAGTATTACAAATACTTTACAAGTTTTAAACTAAAAATAGTTATACATGTAAAATATTTATAATTTTTTTATTCAATTTATGTTTAAGTATGTTAGACTTACTATAAAATTATTTTTCTAAACGCACTACAATAATATAGATTATTTTTGAGGGTTATAATGTGTAAAAGAAAATTAAAATTTGTCAAAAAAACAAATTTTGACACTATTTTAACTATGAAAATATGTTAATAAAAGTTTTGTCAAAAATAGTATTTTTAACATATAAACGATTGTGAAAAAAATTTAAATCTTATTTTGATAAATATTGGCTGTCAAAAATAATTTGTTAGAAAATTTTGAGAACATATTTTCTCTGATACTTATTAATTGTCAAAAATACTATTTATTTTGACACTTATTGACTATAAAATATTCTCAACAAAAACTTTTAACAAAGAATGAGATGTGATCTTGAAACTAAAGAATTAATTGAGATTTTGAAGATAAAAAATGAGTAGTATAATCCTAAACTCTAAGAGTAGTGTGATGTCAAAATTAACAGAGCCCAAAGAAGGAAAAAAATAGTAGAGTAAATTGAAAACAAATGAGTGTCAAAATTGAGGAGTAATTTTCTACGGTCAAATTTTTCGTCAAGAAAATATAGAAAATTTAACATTTGTGATATTTGTCAAAAATATATATTAATTTTGACATTTAATTATGGTGTTAAAAAATAAAATGTCAAAATAACTCTATTTTCTTGTAGTGACGTTGGTTATGATTTATTTTGGGCCGTGACACATAACCTCATTTTGATTACTTCTTTTAGTTAAAATTTGGTGAAATTTATTGTTAATATCATCATTTTATTTATTTATTTTGTAATTAACTATATCTTGACTTCTATCAAAATTGAGATAATATTATTATTAATATTCTTATATTTTTAAAATATGACATAATTATTCTTATAAACATAACATTATAATATATCTTAAAATAAGAAAAAAATATAATAAATTTTACTAAGTTTCAAATAATCAAATATAATATTTTCCTATTATTATTAGGTAAAGTATTGATGTTATTCTTGTCAAGTGTTGTTATTAATACAATATTTGTTGTTTTAGTTGACTAGTCAGTAAATCCCAAATATTTACATTATTTGGAATATAATAAATAATGTTATTTTAATCATTCATTTGCGTTTAATGTCCTAATAATAGGAAAACTCGAATCTACGGCTTCTTAAATGAGTATGAAAAAACTAGACCATTTGAGTTATAATTCATTAGCGCATTTAATGTCCGTTGTTAATAATAAAAAATAGAAATGATATGCAAATCTTAAAAATAATAACAACAATTTCTGAAAAGACTTTTTAATTTTATTTTTCAATAATTCTCAATTTAACATGTCAAAGATTAATTCATCATAAATAAAGACTTTATTTAAAGAGTTATCACAAACAAATAAATTATCGTTTGACAAAATTTAAACTTTTATCACTCACTTAAATAAACGAATAAACTAACTATTTAACTACTAATCCAAGTCAGTTGAAGACTTTTTAATTTTATAACCATAACGTTAAATATTATTAGAAAAAAATGGCATTAATTATTCTTTCCTCATACATTATGTTTAAATAATATTTTTTTCTCGTTATTTATAAAACATACATTAGTTTTCCTCTAAGATAAAAATATCATACATTTAAACTCATTTGACTAAAATTCTCATCAATATATTATTATAATTATTATANATATATTATAATAATAAATATTCTTTATCTTTAAAATTTTATCACATAATATAAAATATTTTATATTGTGTAATAAAATTTATTATTATAATCATAAATATATGTTTATATTTTCTATTATTATTATTTGATAAAATTGATTAAAGTATATTTTATTTTAATTTTTTCAGAAAAGGTATTATTTAGATATCTCAAAAAAAATGTTTTCTCTAATTTATTTAAGAAAACTATATACGTGCAGACTTGATTAACTCCTAGTCCTAGGAAACAAGCGACAAGAGATAACAATTCACAAAGGCAAACAATCCTCAGTGTTATGCTCTGTACTTGGCTTTCTATATCCTCACAGGGATTAACCATTTTACAAATAAAAACCATGGATTGATGAATATTCACAAATCAGAACCAAAATATCAAAACTAATTAATTATACTTAAATAATCATTAAAAAAGGATAAATATATCCATCCACGCGAGAATATAGTGGACTGTTAAAAAACAATCTAGCATGACTCATTCTTTACCATTTCAAAAGGGTTCTGATCTCTCTCTGTTTAAATTCTTGTTTGTTCCCTCATCAAAAAAATAGTGCAATAACCAAACTAGAATATAATTATCTAAACAAAATAAACCAAACAACCAACACATGCAAAAATAGCAATTTAAAAATTTAAATCCTCAAACCCCTCCCTTCCATTCACATGTTCCAGCACCTCAACCACCATTTCTTCTCTCTTCTTATTCCCTTATTCTTATTCCAAACTTGGCAAAATCTTCCGTACCCTATTTTCCTCCTGGTCCTTTTCCCTCCCCCCAAACGGGGCTTGCGCATTTCTTTCCCCATTTTCTTTTTCTAAAAACTCAAAACCCCCAAAAAAGAGAGAGGAGAACCAAGAAGAGAGTAGTGTCCTTGAGAAAATTAAACTCCTTCTCTTTGAAGAAGGATTATAGATTTTCACCACCAATAATGGCTTTCGCCGTTCTTTTCCTTCTCTTCCTTTCCGTCCCTTTCTCCTCAGCAAAACTCAACCCCGACTACTACAGCGCCACGTGTCCCGACTTCGCCAAAATCGTGAGGGATCAAGTCTTCACGAAGCAGAGCGTGGTCCCGGCCACCGCGGCCGGCGTGCTCCGCCTCTTCTTCCACGACTGCATCACAGACGGCTGTGATGCCTCGATCTTTATATCGTCAAATGCTTACACCCCCCATGCAGAGCGTGATGCTGACCTGAACCTGTCCCTCTCCGGCGATGCCTTCGACCTCGTCATCAAGATCAAGAATTTGTTGGAGCTGACATGCCCTGGCGTAGTGTCTTGCTCGGATATCATTGCACAGGCCACCCGAGACCTCATCAAGATGGTCGGCGGCCCTTATTTTCCGGTCCGGTTAGGGCGGAAAGATAGCCTCAACTCAGACGCATCTAAAGTTCCTGCTAGCCTTCCAACCCCAACCATGACCATGGATGATATAATTAACAAGTAAGAGGCAGATATTTATTAGTTTTATTTACAACATTTAGACAAGTAATGAATTTGCAACCTATAAACTTTTATAAAAGATTATCATGTTTAAAAGTTGTCAAATTGTCACATAATCATATATTTTAGAGTCAAATATTTTTTAACGAATCACACTAATTTTGATATCAGCAGTATTATGTTTATATATAAAATCAATTATTTATTTAATTATTTGTATAAAATATATTTAAATATAAAATAAATTAAATAGTATATATATAAATATATAATAACTAATTTAGTAACTAAATTTTGTGTGCATGTGTTATTTTTGTTTTGCTATATCAACATTTATTTACCTTTGTTTCTTTTGGAATTTATCATACAAATGCAAAAAATAGTTTATTTTTAGGTTTAGTAGTTAATATAATAGATAATTTTTTGTATTTACAAATCTTTGAATAACCTTATATATACTTGGAAGTCATTCATTCCCAACCTTCACAATGTTTTTTAAAGAAAAAAGAATGATTGTGTTATATTATATATAACAACAGGTTTGCTGCAAGGAAGTTCACAGTAAGGGAAATGGTGGCATTGACCGGAGCACACACCATTGGGTTCACACACTGCAAGGAATTCGCCAACAGAATCTTCAACTTCAGCCCAACCTCCCAAGTTGACCCAACCCTCCACCCTAAGTTCGCGGAGGGTCTAAGACACGTGTGCTGGAACTACACAAAGGACCCATCAATGTCTGCATTCAACGATCCAAGATCACCAAGCAAGTTCGACAACGCCTACTTCGGCAACGTTCTCAAGGGTCTAGGCTTGTTGAGAAGCGACTACCTTCTTGGTGCTGACCCAAGAACAAGGCCCATTGTGGAGGAGTATGCTAAGAATGAACAAGCCTTCTTCAGAATTCAATTTTTCTTTCTTCTTCTCGCGCGCCCCACAATTGTTGTAAATTCGATTTTGTTTCTGGGCATTCAGTACACGCATATTTAACTATGAGCCTACTGAATGTACGAAACAAAAGTCGAAAATATATTTAAGTTATTATATATTGCTAAAGTTAAAAATCAAAATGGATCGTAAGGTGAGATGATGATGTTTATGAAATTGGTACAATCTTTCAAGTTGATGAGTAGATCCTTTTCAAAGGCATTTTTAAGTCACATAGTCTTCATCAAGATGAGTTTTATAAATATCAAGTAGAAATGGCCTTCGATTCTCCAATATAAGTGATAAGATGTGATGAGATACTTATTTTTTCCCCATTTTAAATCGTCCACTTCTTTTAAAATTTAAATTTAAAAAAAAAAAAGAAAAAAAACTTTTAAAATAGCTTACAAATAAGTATCATTATTTTCCGATGTTATTTTGTGTGACCTTGGGCTCTTATATATCTTTTTCGACTGAAACATTAAAGAACATAAGAATATTACTCTATTTGGGATGAAGGCCCAATTAACGACCCAACTTATAAGTGTTTAGAAGGGTCAGATGTGCAAAAATATGGCAGAGACATTGCACCATGCTAATATATTGGCCTCATAGAAGCCACATCCAGGTTCGAATCCCAGTTATGGCCGGGTAGTAATGGAACCTTTGGTGTGTATAAGTGAGTGAGTGTTCGAGTGTGTACTGTGTATGACCCAAAACCAAAAAAGATTGAAAAACTACCATTTGTACTCATGAACTTTGCGAACGCTGACAAAAGTACTCATAGAAGAAGAAAAGTGACTTTGTACCCATGAAAGGCTAGATTCGTCTGTCGATAGTACCCGAACATCATTAAAACGTTAGCTCTGTTAACTTAAAGGCCAACATGGCACGTTAAGTGCTTACCTGACTTTGAATCAGCAGTCTGATGTGTCCAAGCATGTTGTTATCGTTATAACTCAATTTTCTAATTTATCGTCAACTGTTTCCCCAATTTCAATTTGAAAACTCTAGAATGTCTAGGAGAAGCAGAGGTTCGAATGGAAGCATCAGCGAAGAAGGGACTTCGTCTTCCAAGAGGGGTGAAGAGAAGACTTTGTCTGGGAGATGCTTTTGTGGACAGGGTGTAGTGTTGCTACAATCTGAAATCTTAACAAATCTTGCGAGATAGTTCGTAAGGTATCTTCTATGAAAGGTAAGTCTTTTTGTTTTTGTGGTTCTGTTCAGATTAACTTATTTGTGAACGATTCCTTATTCCTCCCTTTCACGCTACAGACGATGGTTTGCAAGTATTTTGTATAAGTGGATGAGATTAACGGAGGATAGGAGGGACTGGCAAGATCCCTTATTAGAAAAAATCAAGATAGCTCCTGTGGTAACCATGAGGTCAATGTCACTGGATAAAGAAGAGAGATTCAAGAGAATGGTGTGAAGATCCTGCTAAAGATAGGGAAG
This sequence comes from Arachis duranensis, assembly GCF_000817695.3. NCBI lineage: Eukaryota > Viridiplantae > Streptophyta > Magnoliopsida > Fabales > Fabaceae > Arachis > Arachis duranensis. The sequence continues at coordinate 105,249,894 of NC_029780.3, forward strand.
CTCCATGGTGAAATTAGAACTATTAGGTCATGGATTATAACAATTTTTTTGAGTTTATTGATTTGTGTAGGCCTGAATCTACTCCAATTAATCAATATGTAACTGTGCGTATAGTGTATGCTGTCCTGGGGTCTTTTTGTGCAGCTATTTGGTTTCAATGACGATGAATGACAAAGCTGTTTGGTTTCGATGATGATGAACTTCAAAACTCTGATAATATATTCAGTTGTTGTGAAAAAGCCAAGTTGTATTATGACATTAATGTCCATGATTGTTAATGTATTTGATATCTGTGATATTGGAGTTAACACAATTTTGACAAAAAAAAGACATATAAATGTCGTGATTTGACAAATCTAGCCGAAAACCTGGTATTGTATACTAAATAGCGAAATTATAACCTGGAAATGGAACTAAATATTCATTCCATAAGCTATAATAAACCTTGACATAATTTTAACACAAGCATTTAGCAACAAAAGCCTCAAAACAAGTGTATGAGTCTGATGTAGCAGTAGCATATCAAATGTACCTAATAGTACCAATACAAACATGAACATGAAAGCATCAGGTTGTGAAATATAAGCACTAGGCATAAGTTACAAAAAAACCATTGTATCAGAGTTGATAGAGCTCTCATTACAGTAAGTCCTTGATCAAAAAACAAAGTCACACTAGAAACTCCTATTTGTTGGGTGTGGAGTTGCTACTGCCACTAGAAACTCCGTTGTTGTTGCTACTTGAAGATGCTCCTGGTGGTGGGCGGAACCCAAGTGCTGGCCATCTGCCTGCTGTTTGAATTGTGGATGGTGGAGTTGGCATAAATCGCATAAATCTTGTAGTCGTTCCTTGACTTGCACCATGCATTGTTTGTTTGGTAACTTTTGGAGGAGGTTGGTTAGTTGGTGATGCAGGCCTAACAACAGAAGGTTGTGGTGTGGTAGGCGTTATGGGAGTAGGTTGTGGTGGGGCAGGTCTGAGGGGAGAAGGTTGTGACGGTGGTGGCCTCTTAACATTTTTCCTCCTAATTGGTCTCTTGGACATGGTTGAATTCATGATAGGTCTAGGTGGCACATATGCAGTTGAGGAGTTAGAAGGTAGAGGTCTTACTGCCATAGGTTCTTCAAAAGGATTCACACAGTTCAGATCATCAACATTCACCTATAAATGGGTAATTGCATTAAGTCAAATGTTTAATGCAAGATAAATTTATCTTCATGCCAATAAGTAGAAAAAGAGAGTGCATATAAATAACTTACATTGGGTGAATCTGAAGCTGATGCTTCAGCATCTGCTGCCTCTAAAGTCTCTTCCTAATACATCTCTTGCTCTCTAGCAACATCCTCATCAAGATCATCAACAGCCATACCTTCAGTTGTTGCTGCTGCACCCTGATGCTGACTACCACTACCTGCTGCAGCTCTTCCGCTAGCCATAGCTTCTTTCTTCTTGTCACATCCTCTGCTGTTATGACCAGTCTAAGACCACAGCAACAATAATTGCAATTTTAATTTTTTATAAGACAATCAATATGCACAAGTAAACAAAGGAGACATTGAATGTTAAGTTATACCTTCAGACAATATTTACATTTAATGGGGCCATATCTCCTCTTTGCTCTGTGGGGATCAGGATTTTCTCTAGGACCATCTCTACGACTGTCTCTCTTTTTAGTAGGTCTCCTAATAGGTTTTCTATACACAGGAGGCAACAATGGATAGTGATTTCCCTTCTCCCAGTATTCCTAGCTTGGGACAGGTTGAACTGTCCACTAATATGCTAGGTTGTATGCTCCCATAGTAAGCCAGTTGTAAGCAAAGTCCTCGGCCCTGCGATTTTGGTATGCAACGGCAGCACATGCATGCCTACATGGAAGTCCAGTAAGCTGCCATAACCTGCATGAACAGGTCCTTCTCCCCAAGTCTACACTTACCTTCACAGGTAACCTTTGAACCTCATAGACATTCCCATCTTCATCACCGGAGGGAAAGGGCCTCCAATAGTTGCTCTCTTTTTTCTCCATTTCCAAACGACTTTGTTGCACAAGGGTTATTCTACCATGATATCCAACAAATGCCTTCTTGTTTCTTGCCAAAATCCTCATGACATAACCTCTCACTTCCTCTAACATTGTAATAATTGGCTTTCCTCGCATCTTTTTAATTTTTTCATTGAAGGTCTCGCAGTTGTTATTTGTATAGAAGTCCACCTTAGGGTACTCACTGAAGTGAGACCTTGACTACTGTTGCGGTAGAATTTTGTTAAGATACTCCCAAGCGTGCTGGTTTATTCTCTTGACCCTCCCCATTGCAACTTCAAATTCTTGTGGTGTAGTAGCGTTTGTGCATGCCCACATTGCAGTCTTCATTTCCAAATTTAGCCATTATTTTCGAAAATTCTGATAGATATGCACGGCGCAAAATATGTGATGTGCACCTGGCATGATATCCTTTACTGCTGGAATTAATCCCTGTCCATGCAATAGATGAATGAGTAAGAGTACTGAATACATATAAATAAAGCCCTTTACTAAGTGAGATTTAGACTAAAATTTGGTACTGAAATCAATTAAAGTAACTAAATGTAAACCAGATCAATTAAAATATATACAAATCAGACAAAGACTACTAAATTTCATCAATTGAACCCACAAAACTGAAATCAGATCAATTAAAATATATACAAATCAGACAAAGACTACTAAATGCCATCAATTGAACCAACTTAACTGAAATCAGATCAATTAAAATATACACAAATCAGACAAAGACTACTAAATGCCATCAATTGAACCAACTTAACTGAAATCAGATCAATTAAAATAGACTTATGACTGAGTTTAGCGAATTACAACAACCAATTAACCTGACTAAGCTTTAATCAATTACTCAGTTAAAACATTTTCGAATAAATACAATATATTTACCTTTTGCATGTTCGACAACAGCTTAAAGCCATTTGTTGCATGGTCACCGACATCATCCTGTAGGAGCTCCAAGAACCATTTTCAACTGTCATTGTTCTCTGACTTAACAATTGCATATGCTATTGGGAAGATATGATTATTTGCATCAGCTCCAATAGCAGTAGGTAACTGGCCTCCATAATATCCTCTTAGAAATGTGCCATCTAGTTCTATAAAAGGTTGACAACCCTCAACAAATCCTCTCTTGCATGCATTCAGACAAACATAAATTATCTTAAATAAGAAACACTCCAACCCAGGTGTAGGAGACGTGTGTATCCTTATTGTACTTCCTGGATTTGTTTTCAGTATCTCATTGGAGTAGTCACGAAGCCTAAGATATTGTGCAGCCTTGGAACCCTCAATCCTTTCTCTTGATGTTGCCATTGACCTATAAAATTTTCTTTCATTTACAAGCACATTAAACTCAGTTCTGAAGTAGTTCTCAGCATTCTTTACTGTCATATCAGGTTGATTCCTTATTCTATCTTCCAACTCATCAACTACCCATTTTTCATTGGCATATTTACAATGCAAGTTTTGTGGGCAAGTATGCTCATTCACAAAGGTTTTGACTTGATAACTCACCGGATATTACCTCTTGGCATAGTAAATTTGCCACGGGCAGTTTTTATCATAGCAAATAGCTTTGCATCTTGTTGAATCAATCTTTGGGAAAAAAAATACTTCTTCCAAGGTTAATATTGAACTTTCTTACAGCTTTCTTGAACTGTTGAAGAGTCTCAAACTCCGTTTCAAGCTCCAGCCTCACCTCCTTAACAGGTGCATCGGCATTGTCTTATGGAAATGACCTTTCCTGGTCATCTTCATCACTTCCAATGCTGTGGAGGACCTCTGACTCATAGTAATGAACACCAGGTTCATCATATGAATATTTTTTCCCATCCACCGGAATAAATACTGATGGAGGTTGATTCGCATCTGTATTAGGGATAAATGTTTATTCAGTTGGAAGGGGTCTCTTAGTAGATCTCCTTATCTGTTTTCTCCTACTACCTCCAGTACCCTCCTATGTGTTGTTATTCTGTGTTTCTAAAGCATTTACTATGGCAGATGGATTGGTAGAAGGGGTGTTGGTTGGGGGTTGGATGTGGTTCAGGCATGGATTGGGAGGAGGGTTGATTCTATAGTAAAGGAACATATTGGGTAAGCAATTCATCTTGTGGATCATCAGAGGTAGAGGGTGGCTCTGTGTATGTTGGTGACTTTGACTGGGCATTTTTGTCAATGTTAAACTGGACAGATATATCTCCTAAGTTTTCATGATCAAGAGAAATAGATGTTACTAGAACTGTGTTTGGTGTAGCAGATTCTTCAGATACAGGAACTGTGTTTGGTGTAGCTGGAACTGATGGATTTGGGCTGGCATCTTGGTGCACAAAATCGCAATCACACTTTTGCAATTCCGTACAACTAACCAGCAAGTGCACTGGGTCGTCCAAGTAATACCTTACGTGAGTAAGGGTCGATCCCATGGAGATTGTCGGCTTGAAGCAAGCTATGGTTATCTTGTAACTCTTAGTCAGGATATCAATAATTCTCAGGTCTAATTGTGAAAAGTAAAAGAACATGAAATAGATATTTGTTTTGCAGTAATGGAGAGCAGGTTGAGGTTTTGGAGATGCTCTATCTTCTGAATTTCTACTTTCCTACTGTCTTCTTCTTCATGCACGCAAGGCTCCTTCCATGGCAAGCTGTATCTAGGGTTTCACCGTTGTCAATGGCTACCTCCCATCCTCTCAGTGAAAATGTTCAACGCGCTCTGTCATAGCACGGCTAATCATCTGTCGGTTCTCAATCAGGTTGGAATAGAATCCAGTGATTCTTTTGCGTCTGTCACTAACGCCCAGCCCTCAAGAGTTTGAAGCTCGTCACAGTCATTTAATCCTT
>NC_029780.3:105254826-105257630 GCF_000817695.3 Arachis duranensis
TTGAATGAAAAACAGTAGTAATTGCATTAATCCATCAAGACACAGCAGAGCTCCTCACCCCCAACCATGGGGTTTAGAGACTCATGCCGTAGAAGATACAATAAGAAATGTGTAATGTGTCATGAGATGAAGATACAATGTCAAAATATCCTATTTATAGTGAACTAGTAACCTAGGATATACAAAAATGAGTAAATGACGTAAAATCCACTTCCGGGGTCCACTTGGGCTGAGCATTGAAGCTTTCATGTGTAGAGACTTTTCCTGGAGTTAAACACCAGCTTTTGTGCCAGTTTGGGCGTTTAACTCCAATTTTTGTGCCAGTTCCGGCGTTAAACGCCGGGAATTCTGAAGCTTATTTGCAACGCCGGTTTGGGCAATAAAATCACGTGCAAAGTATGCACTATTATACATTGCTGGAAAGCCCAGGATGTCTACTTTCCAACGCAATTGGGAGCGCGCTAATTGGGCTTCTGTAGCTCCAGAAAATTCACTTCGAGTGCAAGGAGATCAGAATCCAACAGCATCTGCAGTCCCTTTTCAGCCTCTAAATCAGATTTTTGCTCAGGTCCCTCAATTTCAGCCAGAAATTACCTGAAATCATAGAAAAACACACAAACTCATAGTAAATCCCAGAAAAGTGAATTTTAAATAAAAACTAATAAAAACATACTAAAAACTAACTAAAATGTACTAAAAACATACCAAAAAAGTGCCAAAAAGCGGATAAATTATCCGCTCATCACAACACCAAACTTAAATTGTTGCTTGTCCCCAAGCAATTGAAAATCAAATAGGATAAAAGAAGAGAACATACTATAGACTCCAAAATATCAATGAAACTTAGCTCCAATTAGATGAGCGGGACTAGTAGCTTTTTGCTTCTGAACAGTTTTGGCATCTCACTTTATCCTTTGAAGTTTAGAATGATTGGCATCTATAGGAACTCAGAATTCAGATAGTGTTATTGATTCTCCTAGTTAAGTATGATGATTCTTGAACATAGCTACTTTATGAGTCTTGGCTGTGGCCCAAAGCACTCTGTCTTCCAGTATTACCACTGGATACATACATGCCACAGACACATAACAGGGTGAACCTTTTTAGATTGTGACACAGCTTTGCTAGAGTCCCCAATTAGAGGTGTCCAGGGTTCTTAAGCACACTCTTGGATCACTTTTTATATTTATAAATTTTTTTTCGCCACATCAAACTAATTCAACTAGTTTCAAAGATGAATTCAAAATCTTGTACTTCTTGTTCTTTTGTGATTAAAGCATTTTTCATTTTAAGAGAGGTGATGGATTCATAGGACATTTATAACTTTAAGGCATAGACACTAAGACACTAATGATAATGTAATAAAGACACAGACATAGATAAACATAAAGCATAAAAATTCAAAAAACAGAAAATAAAGAACAAGGAAATTAAAGAACGGGTCCACCTTAGTGATGGCGGCTTGTTCTTCCTCTTGAAAATCTTATAGAGTGCTCTTGAGCTCCTCTATGTCTCTTCCTTGTCTTTGTTGCTCTTCCCTCATAGCTTTTTGATCTTTTCTAATCTCATGGTGGATGATGGAATGCTCTTGGTGCTCCATCCTTAGTTGTCCCATGTTAGAGCTTAATTCTCCTAGGGAGGTGTTGATTTGCTCCCAATAGTTTTGTGGAGGGAAGTGCATCCCTTGAGGCATCTCAGGATTTCATGATGAAGAATTTCCTCATGCTCTTGTTTGCTGCATCCTTTTCTTAGTGATGAGCTTTTGAGATGAATCTCTCCATCTCCCAGACTCAGAGGTGGAAACTTTTGCCTTCCCTTTCTTCTTTCTAGAGGTTTCTCTGGCCTTAAGTGTCATACATGGTTAAGGAAAAACAAAAATTAACGCTTTTACCACACCAAACTTAGAAGGTTTGCTCGTCCTCGAGCAAAAGAAGAGAAGAGGGAGTAGAAGAAGAAGAAAATAGATGAGATGGAGAGGTGTGAGTGGTTCGGCCAAGGGGAGTTTTAGGTGGTTATGATGTGGGAAAAGGAAGGAGTTATGGTTTGAATTTGAGTAGGTGGGTGTAGGTGGGTTGTATGATGCTTTTGGAGGATTAATGGAGGTGATTGGTGGAGGTTATTTTAGGGGAGAGTGTTATGGAAGGGTGTGAAGAGGAGAGAAGAAGAGAGAGAGTGGTGGGGTAGGTGGGGATCCTGTGGGATCCACAGATCCTGAGGTGTCAAGGATAGCTCATCCCTGCACCAAGTGGCATGTAAAAACACCCCTTCTGCCAATCCTGGCGTTAAACGCCAGGCTGCTGCCCCTTTCTGGCGTTAAACGCCAGTCTGGTGCCCCTTTCTAGCGTTAAACGCCAGTCTGGTGCCACTTTCTGGCGTTAAACGCCCAGAATGGTGCCAGACTGGGCGTTAAACGCCCATTTGCTACCCTTACTGGCGTTTAAACGCCAGCAAGCTTTTCCTCCAGGGTGTGCTATTTTTCTTTCTATTTTTTATTCTGTGTTTGCTTTTTCAATTGTTTTTGTGACTTCACATGATCATTGATGAGCGGATAATTTGTACACTTTTTGGCATTGTTTTTAGTATGTTTTTGGTATGATCTAGTTAGTTTTTAGTATATTTTTATTAGTTTTTAGTTAAAATTCACTTTTCTGGACTTTACTATGAGTTTGTGTGTTTTTCTGTGATTTCAGGTATTTTCTGGCTGAAATTGAGGGACCTGAGCAAAAATCTGATTCAGAGGCTGAAAAGGACTGCAGATGCTGTTGGATTCTGACCTCCCTGCACTCGAAGTGGATTTTCGGGAG
>NC_029780.3:105259009-105262464 GCF_000817695.3 Arachis duranensis
TTTTTCCTTCCCTTATTTCTTGGCCTAGAATTGTGCTCCGCCCTCAAGGAGGACAGGGCAGTGAAGCCTTGAATGCTTGGTTCATTGTTGTGCTCCCTTGGAGGGCAGTGTGCTCTTGTGGAGAGCAGTATGGCTTCCTTCCTTCCATGCGCCACACTCTTTTCTTCCTTGGGCCACGCTTTCTTAAGCCATGCTTCATTCTTTTCTTCTTTTCTTCACCTACAAATAATCAAAACAACCAATCAAAGTATCACTAAATTCACAAGGTTTATAAATCAATTAAAATTCAATTAAATTTAGCTTAAACCTCATGATTTAGCATCAATTAAATGGTGGTTGTTTGATTCAAATAAAACATACAATTCCACTCTAAATTGCTTACTTATAGTACAAGAAAGTGCATAAAAACTAGTGAAACAAGTGAAATTAGCTTGAAAATGGGTATATGATGACTTGTCATTATTATACTCTTGATTAATGCATTGATTATTTATTAAGAATTGGTTTCGTTCTTCGTCCTACAAATTAGTGAGTATTGGAAAATAACTCTAATCTAACTTCAATTCTATTGAATCTTGGAAAAGCTATATCATTAAAATTACATCTTGAAACCATTTTCTCATAAATTCTCAATTGTTTGGGTTTAATGTGGTACGTGACATATAACTACATCATTCTCGGGTTCTTGGGGTTTGTGTGGTTTCTAAATCTGAAATTGAACTTAATTCTCTAATACAATTGATTAATCAAGGAATTGATGGTTGGTTGAATTAGAGAAAATTGGATTGCCTAGGAATAGGAATTTAATCACTTGGGGTTTGCTATAAACTAAATCATTGCATGATCAAGGTAGTTGACATTGAATATTAATCCATATACTTAAACACCTTTAAAGCCTTAACTTTATTCTCATCCCGTTTTCTCAACCATTTACTATTTTCTTTTCTTAGTTTATTACTTTCTATGATATTTTATCTTCACAAATCTCATTTCAACTTCTCTAACTAGCACAACTAGTCAATCATTACTTGCTTAGTCCATTAATCCTCGTAGGATCGATACTCATTCACCTGAGTTTTTTACTTGGTACGACCTGGTGCACTTGTCGGTAAGCTGTGGATTGTAAATTCTGCACTAAGTTTTTGGCGCCATTGTCAAGGATTAATTGTGACTAGCAACTACCAGTTGATTAGTTGCCTAAATTAGACCATTTCTTTGTTTTACTTTTGTTTTAGTTGTTATTTTTATTTCTATTCCTTTAAATTTTTGTTTCTCATAACTTTAATTTTTCTTAAATTTTTGTCCCTTTTATCTTTATTTATTTTTAGTTTATTTCTCTTCTATTTTCCCGTGCTTCATCGGGGTTCTCTTCACTGTGATGTTGAGAATCCCACTTTTCTTTGTCTCTACTTATTTTTACAGAGAAACAGGGATAAAGAGTCTTTTCTATACGACCTTGAGATTGAAAGGACTCTTCGAAAGCAAAGGAGGCAAGCTAGAGCTCAAGAGGTTCAAGAGATCTTTAGGGACAAGTCTAAAAAGGAAGCTAAATTCAGTATGACTGATAATACTAAAAATCTTGTGGTAAATAACACCAATAATGTCCCGCCAGTTAGAAGAATTCTAGGGTCATATACTAACTCTAATCATGGGAATTATGTGGGAAGCATTGTACAAGCAGTTGTGCATGCTAACAAATTCGAGTTGAAGCCGCAACTCATCTTTTTGGTTCAGCAAAATTTTCAGTTCAGTAAAAGCTCGCAGGAGGACCCTAATCTATTCATATCCAATTTTCTGAGGATATGTGATACAATCAAGACCAATGGGATTTTCTCTAATGTCTATAGGTTACTGTTATTCCCTTTTCCTGTGAGGGACCAAGCTAGTCAATGGCTTGAGACACAACCTAAGGAAAGTATAGCAACCTGGGCAAATTTGGTTAGTAAGCTTTTGACCAAATTCTTTCTGGCTCAGAGGTTGACTAAGCCGAGGACTGACATTCAAACATTCAAACAACTTAAAGGAGAGTCTCTCTATGAAGATTGGGAGAGATACAGGCTATGGTGAAAAAGTGCCTTCTGGACATGTTTGAAGATGTTGTGAATTTTGAATACCGCAACTTTTTTGGCAAGTGCACCGAGTCGTACCAAGTAATAACTCAAGTGAGTGAGTGTCAACCCCAGGAGGATTAATGGATTGAACAACAATGATTGAATGATTAGACTGGTCAGACAAACCAAATTTAGTGTTTTGTGTTCAAAGTATTATAAAGCAATGAATAAGAGAATTCAAGGAAACAAGTAATAAATGGTTGGTGAAAATAGTATGAGACAACAGTTAAGGCTTTGAAGGTGTTAAATTTCCAGATTAACAGTTCTCCTCACTTACTTTAATCATGCAAAGGTTAAATTCATGGCATACCTTAATTAATTAAACCCTAATTCCTTAGCAATTTAATCTCTTCAAACCAAACCAATCACCAATTTCTCGGTCACTTAATTTGAATTAGAAGTTTAAGTCCAATCCTAGTTTATGAGCCACACAAACCTTAGGTACCCAAAGATAAGATGATTATTGATGAGCGGATAATTTGTATGCTTTTTGGCATTGTTTTTAGTATGTTTTTGGTATGATTTAGTTAGTTTTTAGTATATTTTTATTTGTTTTTAGTTAAAATTCACTTTTCTGGACTTTACTATAAGTTTGTGTGTTTTTCTGTGATTTCAGGTATTTTCTGGCTGAAATTGAGGGACCTGAGCAAAAATCTGATTCAGAGACTAAAAAGGACTGCAGATGCTGTTGGATTCTGACCTCCCTGCACTCGAAGTGGATTTTCTGGAGCTACAGAAGCCCAATTGGCGCGCTCTCAACGGCGTTGGAAAGTAGACATCCTGGGCTTTCCAGCAATATATGATAGTCCATACTTTGCCCAAGATTTGATGGCCCAAACCGGCGTTCAAAGTCACCCTCAGGAATTCCAGCGTTAAACGCCGGAACTGGCACCAAAATGGGAGTTAAACACCCAAACTGGCATAAAAGCTGGCGTTTAACTCCAGGAAGAGTCTCTACACGAAAATGCTTCATTGCTCAAGCACACACCAAGTGGGCCCGGAAGTGGATTTTTATGTCATTTACTCATCTCTGTACACTCTAGGCTACTAGTTCTCTATAAGTAGGACCTTTTACTATTGTATTTTCATCTTTTGATCTTTAGAATCTTTTGATCACTTTAGATCTCTAGATCATCTTTGGACGTCTAGTTCTTAGATCACTGGGAGGCTGGCCTCACGGCTATGCCTAGACCTTGTTCTTATGTATTTTCAACGGTGGAGCTTCTACACACCATAGATTAAGGTGTGGAGCTCTGCTGTACCTCGAGTATTAATGCAATTACTATTGTTCTTCCATTCAATTCCGCTTGTTCTTGTTCTAAGATATCACTTGTTCTTCAACTT
>NC_029780.3:105264007-105264595 GCF_000817695.3 Arachis duranensis
GCGTTAAACGCCAGAATGTGCACCATTCTGGGCGTTTAACGCCAGGATGGCACAAGGGGGAAGATTCTGTTTTTCAATGCACTTTTTTTCAGGTTTTCAAACTTTTTCAAAATCAAATCTTTTTCAAATCAATTTTTCAATCAAAATCATTTTCAAAATCAATTTCTTTCCTTTTTCAAAGATACTTACTATCAATTAATGATTTGATTCAACATTTCAATTATGCTGCCTTTTCTGTTGAGAAAGGTTTAATATTTGAATCATATCTTTTCTTGTTAGTCAAGTTTTTAATTTTCAAACTCAAATCTTTTTTAAAAAAATTTTTTCAAATCATATCTTCTCAATCACATCTTTTTAAAACCAATCATATTTTCTTAACCACATCTTTTTCAAAATAGTCTTTCAATCAAATCTTTTTGATTTCTAATTTCAAAATCTTTTTCAAAAATCACTTTATTTCTTTCCCACTTTCATTTTCGAAAATTAAGTAATGTTTTTACACTTAATTTTCGAAAATCACCTCCCCTCTTCTCACATCCTTCTATTTATGGACTAAAACTATCCCTTAATGCAAAATTCGAACTCCAT
>NC_029780.3:105278344-105278709 GCF_000817695.3 Arachis duranensis
GAAGCTTGGGAAAGATACAAACAATTAATCAGAAAGTGTCCTTCTGATATACTTTCTGAATGGAGCATCATAGGTATTTTCAATGATGGTCTCTCTGAACTATCCAAGATGTCTTTGGATAGCTCTGCAGGAGGATCTCTTCATCTGAAGAAGACGCCTACTGAAGCTCAAGAACTGATTGAAATGGTTGCAAATAACCAATTCATGTACACTTCTGAGAGAAATCATGTGAACAATGGGACTAGTCAGAAGAAAGGAATTCTTGAGATTGACACTCTGAATAACATATTGGCTCAGAATAAAATATTGACTCAACAAGTCAATATGATTTCTCAAAGTCTGTCTGGAATGCAAAATGCACCAAG
>NC_029780.3:105278783-105279266 GCF_000817695.3 Arachis duranensis
CATTCTTGTTGAGGTTGATCCTGAACCTGAAAGGACCTTGAAGAGAAAGCTAAGAGAAGCCAAAGCACAACTCTCTTTAGAGGACCTGACCGAATTCTCCAAAGAAGAAGAATACATGGCAGCCGAAAACAACAATGCCAACAATGCAAGGAAGGTGCTGGGTGACTTTACTGCACCTACTCCCGATTTCTATGGGAGAAGCATCTCTATCCCTGCCATTGGAGCAAACAACTTTGAGCTTAAGCCTCAAATAGTTTCTCTAATGCAACAGAATTGCAAGTTCCATGGACTTCCATTGGAAGATCCTCATCAGTTCTTAGCTGAGTTCTTGCAAATCTGTGACACTGTCAAGACTAATGGGGTTGACCATGAGGTCTACAGACTTATGCTATTCCCTTTTGCTGTAAGAGACAGAGCTAGAACATGGTTGGACTCTCAACCTAAAGAAAGCCTGGACTCTTGGGAAAAGCTAGTCAATGCCTT
>NC_029780.3:105280556-105281486 GCF_000817695.3 Arachis duranensis
GAGACTGGGAAGTGCATGGATGAATCTGTCATCCTTGGCAGACCCTTCCTAGCCACAGCAAAGGCTGTGATTGATGTTGATAGAGGAGAGTTGATCATTCAAGTGAATGAAGAATCCCTTATGTTTAAGGCTCAAGGATATCCCTCTATCATCATGGAGAGGAAGCATGAAGAGCTTCTCTCAAATCAGAGACAAACAGAGCCCCCACAGTCAAACTCTAAGTTTAGTGTTGAACCCCCATATTCAAACTCTAAGTTTGGTGTTGGGAGGTTCCAACATGGCTCTGAATATCTGTGAGGCTCCATGAGAGTCCTCTGTCAAGCTACTGACATTAAAGAAGCGCTTGTTGGGAGGCAACCCAATGTTATATTTTATCTATTTTATTTTGTTATTGTCTCTTTTTTTTGTAGGTTGATGATCATGAGAAGTCACAAAATCAATGAAAAAAGCAAAAACAGAATGAAAAACAGGAAGAAAAACAACATACCCTGGAGGACGCACCTACTGGCGTTTAAACGCCAGTGAGGTTAGCTGTTGGGCGTTTAACGCCCAGTCTGGCACCATTCTGGGCGTTTAACGCCAGAAAGGGGCACCAGACTGGCGTTAAACGCCAGAAAGGGGCAAGAAGATGGCGTTAAACGCCAGAAATGGGCACCAGCCCGGCGTTTAACACCAGAATTGGCACAAATCGAGATTTTGCTTGCCATTTGGCGCAGGGATGACTTTTCCTTGACGCCTCAGGATCTGTGGACCCCGCAGGATCCCCACCTACCCTACCACTCTCTCTCTTCTTCACCCATTCACCAATCACCTCAACACCTCTTCCCCAAAAAAACCTCACCTATCAAATCCCATCTTTCTCTTCACCACTCACATCCATCCTCCATAAAACCCCACCTACCTCACCATTCAAATTCAAACCACTTTCCC
>NC_029780.3:105284960-105286915 GCF_000817695.3 Arachis duranensis
CATAGCTTGCTTCATACCAACAATCTCTGTGGGATCGAGCCTTACTCGCGTAAGGTTTATTACTTGGACGACCCAGTGCACTTGCTGGTTAGTTGTGCGAAGTTGTGTAATGCCATGGTACTGAGCTACCAAGTTTTTGGGGTTCATGACCGGGGATTATGAGAGTTGTGAAAAGTATTGTTCACAATTTCGCGCACCAATCATCAACCTATAGAAAACATAAAATAACAATAGAAAATAGATAAATATGACATTGGGTTGCCTCCCAACAAGCGCTTCTTTAATGTCAGTAGCTTGACAGTGGGCTCTCTTGGAGCCTCACGGATACTCAAAGCATGATGATAGCCTCTTAACACCAAACTTAGATTTTGGTTGTGGCCTCCCAACACCAAACTTAGAGTTTGACTGTGGGGGCTCTGTTTGACTCTGTTTTGAGAGAAGTTTTTCATGCTTCTTCCCTTTCCTATCTGGAAACCATGGTACTTCCTGAATGGCGAAGAGTTGCTCATCCGGAAAGGTTTCAGAGATCTCAGTAGGAGGGTGGGGCGCTCCTACTACTGGTTCTATCCGGGACTGGTGATCAGCTACTTGATTCTCTGTTCCTTTTCTGTCTTTTATTTCTATATCAAACTCTTGCAGAAGAAACACCCATCTTATGAGCCTGGGTTTTGAATCCTGCTTTGTGAGTAGATATTTAAGAGCAGCATGGTCAGTGTACACAATCACTTTTGATCCTACTAGATAGGATCTAAACTTATCAATGGCATAAACCACTGCAAGTAACTCTTTTTCTGTGGTTGTGTAATTCTTCTGTGCATCATTTAAAACACGGCTAGCATAATAAATGACGTGCAGAAGCTTGTTATGCCTCTGTCCCAACACTGCACCTATGGTATTGTCACTGTCATCACACATTAGTTCGAATGGTAATGTCCAGTCTGGTGCAGAGATGACTGGTGCTGTGACCAGCTTAGCCTTCAAAGTCTCAAACGCCTACAGACACTCCTTATCAAAGATAAATGGTGTGTCAGCAGCTAGCAGATTACTCAGAGGTTTGGCAATTTTTGAAAAATCCTTTATAAACTTTCTGTAGAATCCTGCATGCCCCAGAAAGCTTCTGATTGCCTTAACATTGGCAGGTGGTGGTAATTTTTTAATTACCTCCACCTTAGCTTGATCCACCTCTATTCCTTTGTTCAAAATTTTGTGCCTAAGGACAATTCCTTCAGTCACCATAAAGTGACATTTTTCCCAGTTTAAGACCAGGTTAGTCTCTTGGCACCTTTTCAGGACAAGTGCTAAATGATCAAGACAGGAGCTGAATGAGTCTCCAAATACTGAGAAGTCATCCATGAAGACTTCCAGGAACTTCTCCACCGTATCAGGAAAATGATCCTTTCTGGTGGCTGTATTGAGCCTTCTGTAGTCAATACACATACGCCACCCTGTAACTGTTCTTGTAGGTACCAGTTCATTCTTTTTATTATGAACCACTGTCATGCCTCCCTTTTTGGGGACAACGTGGACAGGGCTTACCCAGGGGCTATCAGAAATAGGACAAATAATCCCAGCCTCTAGTAACTTAGTGACCTCTTTCTGCACCACCTCCTTCATGGCTGGATTTAGTCGCCTCTATGGTTGAACCACTGGCTTAGCATCATCCTCCAATAGGATCTTGTGCATGCATCTTGCTGGGCTAATGCCCTTAAGATCACTTATGGACCACCCAAGAGCTGTCTTGTGTGTCCTTAGCACTTGAATTAGTGCTTCCTCTTCTTGTGGATTTAAAGCAGAGCTTATGATCACTGGAAAAGTGTCACCTTCTCCCAGAAATGCATATTTCAGGGATGGTGGTAGTGGCTTGAGCTCGGGTTTAGGAGGCTTATCCTCTTCCTGAGGAATTTTCAGAATTTCTTTTATTTCCTCTGGTTCCTCCAGGTCAGGCTGAACATCTT
>NC_029780.3:105287760-105288972 GCF_000817695.3 Arachis duranensis
ATTCCTCTCTGGGCTCTTACTGTCCTCAGAGGGATTTTGGATAGTTGGTTGGTCATCCTCTGTCAGTTGTTCCTTTCTTAGCTTTCTACTGCTTTGAGTTGATACATTCAATGTCTTCCCACTCCTTAATTTAACAGCTTGGCATTCTTCTGTTATCTGTTTAGATAGTTGATGTTTTGTCTGATTCAACTGTGATTCTATATTCTTGTTAGCAATTTTAGTTTCTTGGAGCATCTCTTTAAATTTCGCTAACTGTTTTGTCATCATGAGTAATTACTGATTAAGCTCAACAATCTGTTCTTGAGGATTAGGATCAGTAGTTACTGCCATAGCTTCTTCTTTTGTAGAGGAGTCACTGCTTGAGTATAGATGTTGATTTCTAGCAACCGTATCTATGAGCTCTTGAGCCTCTTCAATCGTCTTTCCTATGTGTATAGATCCACCAGCTAAGTGGTCTAAAGACATCTGAGCTTTTTCTGTAAGTCCATAATAGAAGATGTCTAACTGTACCCACTCTGAAAACATTTCAGAGGGGCATTTCCTTAGCATACCTCTATACCTCTCCCAGGCATTATAAAGGGATTCATTATCCTTTTGTTTAAAGCCTTGGATGTCCAGCCTTACCTGTGTCATCCTTTTTGGAGGGTAAAATTGATTCAGGAATTTGTCTGATAACTGTCTCCATGTTTTTATGCTTGCTGTGGGTTGGTTATTCAACCACCTCTTAGCTTGATCTTTTACAGCAAATGGAAACAGTAACAATCTATAGACATCCTGATCCACCTCTTTATCACGTACTGTATCAGCAATTTGTAAGAACTGTGCCAGAAACTCAGTGGGTTCTTCCTGTGGAAGACCGGAATACTGGCAATTTTGCTACACCATGATAATGAGTTGAGGATTTAGCTCAAAGCTTCTTGCTTTAATGTGAGGTATACAGATACTACTCCCATATGCAGTTGTAATGGGGTTAGCATATGACCCCAGAGTCCTTCTGGACTGCTCAATTTCACTTAGGTCCATGATGGAGAAAGGGAGATGATGTGGATATTATTATATTATTTTTTTTATATATATATTTAAGAGTAAAAAATAATAAAATAAATGGAAAAGAAAATAAAATAAAATTTCAAAAACTAAAAGAAAATAAAATCAAAGCAATATGAAAACTAAATCAATTAATTAATTAAAAAGATTTTGGAATTAGCAATT
>NC_029780.3:105289046-105289398 GCF_000817695.3 Arachis duranensis
AATATTTGATTTTTGAAATGAGGAAAGAGAAAAATAACAAAATGACACCAAACTTAAAATTTTTAGAAAATCAAACACAAATTTTCGAAAATTTAAAGAAAAACACAAAGAAGACACCAAACTTAGAATTTTATAAGTAAAGAAACAGCCAAGACTATGCAATTTCAAAAAAAATTAGGAGAAAGTAAAAGCATGCAATTGACACCAAACTTAAAATATGAAACTAGACTCAAATAAAAGACTCTAAACCAACAAAAATAAAATATTCCTAATCTAAGCAACAAGATACACCGTCAGTTGTCCAAACTCGAACAATCCCCGGCAACGGCGCCAAAAACTTGGTGCACGAAAT
>NC_029780.3:105289509-105289982 GCF_000817695.3 Arachis duranensis
GGGTCGATCCCACGGAGATTGTCGGCTTGAAGCAAGCTATGGTTATCTTGTAACTTTTAGTCAGGATATCAATAATTCTCAGGTTTAATTGTGAAAAGTAAAAGAACATGAAATAGATACTTGTTTTGCAGTAATGGAGAGCAGGTTGAGGTTTTGGAGATGCTCTATCTTCTGAATTTCTGCTTTCCTACTGTCTTCTTCTTCATGCACGCAAGGCTCCTTCAATGGCAAGCTGTATGTAGGGTTTCACTGTTGTCAATGGCTACCTCCCATCCTCTCAATGAAAATGTTCAACGCGCTCTGTCACAACACGGCTAATCATCTGTCGGTTCTCAATCAGGTTGGAATAGAATCCAGTGATTCTTTTGCGAGTGTCACTAACGCCCAGCAAGTTAAAGTTTGAAGCACGTCACAGTCATTCAATCCCGGAATCCTACTCGGAATACCACAGACAAGGTTTAGACTTTCCGGAT
>NC_029780.3:105290237-105291495 GCF_000817695.3 Arachis duranensis
ACAGTAGTAATTGCATTAATCCATCAAGACACAGCAGAGCTCCTCACCCCCAACCATGGGGTTTAGAGACTCATTCCGTAGAAGATACAATAAGAAATGTGTAATGTGTCATGAGATGAAGATACAATGTCAAAATATCCTATTTATAGTGAACTAGTAACCTAGGATATACAAAAATGAGTAAATAATGTAAAAATCCACTTCCGGGGTCCACTCGGTGTGTGCCTGGGCTGAGCATTGAAGCTTTCATGTGTAGAGACTTTTCCTGGAGTTAAACGACAGCTTTTGTGCCAGTTTGGGCATTTAACTCCAATTTTTGTGCCAGTTCCGGCGTTAAACGCCGGGAATTCTGAAGCTGATTTGCAACGCCGGTTTGGGCAATAAAATCTCGCGCAAAGTATGGACTATTATACATTGCTGGAAAGCCCAGGATGTCTACTTTCCAACGCAATAAGGAACGCGCTAATTGGGCTTCTATAGCTCCAGAAAATCCACTTCGAGTGCAGGGAGGTCAGAATCCAACAGCATCTGCAGTCCTTTTTCAGCCTCTAAATCAGATTTTTGCTCAGGTCCCTCAATTTCAGCCAGAAATTACCTGAAAACATAGAAAAACACACAAACTCATAGTAAAGCCCAGAAAAGTGAATTTTAAATAAAAACTAATAAAAACATACTAAAAACTAACTAAAATGTACTAAAAACATACCAAAAAAGTGCCAAAAAGCGTATAAATTATCCGCTCATCACAACACCAAACTTAAATTGTTGCTTGTCCCCAAGCAATTGAAAATCAAATAGGATAAAAGAAGAGAACATACTATAGACTCCAAAATATCAATGAAACTTAGCTCCAATTAGATAAGCGGGACTAGTAGCTTTTTGCTTCTGAACAGTTTTGGCATCTCACTTTATCCTTTGAAGTTTAGAATGATTGGCATCTATAGGAACTCAGAATTCAGATAGTTTTATTGATTTTCCTAGTTAAGTATGATGATTCTTGAACATAGCTACTTTATGAGTCTTGGCTGTGGCCCAAAGCACTCTGTCTTCCAGTATTACCACCGGATACATACATGCCACAGACACATAACAGGGTGAACCTTTTTAGATTGTGACACAGCTTTGCTAGAGTCCCCAATTAGAGGTGTCCAGGGTTCTTAAGCACACTCTTGGATCACTTTATATATATATATATTGAATTCACTGCTTTCTCTTGCTTCAAGAATCAATTTGATAATTTTTCAGATCCTCAATAACA
>NC_029780.3:105293219-105297637 GCF_000817695.3 Arachis duranensis
AGCATGGTCAGTGTACACAATCACTTTTGATCCTACTAAATAAGATCTGAACTTGTCAATGGCATAAACCACTGCAAGTAACTCTTTTTCTGTGGTTGTGTAATTCTTCTGTGCATCATTTAAAACACGGCTAGCATAATAAATGACGTGCAGAAGCTTGTTATGCCTCTGTCCCAACACTGCACCTATGGTATTGTCACTGGCATCACACATTAGTTCGAATGGTAATGTCCAGTCTGGTGCAGAGATGACTGGTGCTGTGACCATCTTAGCCTTCAAAGTCTCAAACGCCTACAGACACTCCTTATCAAAGATAAATGGTGTGTCAGCAGCTAGCAGATTACTCAGAGGTTTGGCAATTTTTGAAAAATCCTTTATAAACCTTCTGTAGAATCCTGCATGCCCCATAAAGCTTCTGATTGTCTTAACATTGGCAGGTGGTGGTAATTTTTCAATTACCTCCACCTTAGCTTGATCCACCTCTATTTCTTTGTTCAAAATTTTGTGCCCAAGGACAATTCCTTCAGTCACCATAAAGTGACATTTTTCCCAGTTTAAGACCAGGTTAGTCTCTTGGCACCTTTTCAGGACAAGTGCTAAATGATCAAGACAGGAGCTGAATGAGTCTCCAAATACTGAGAAGTCATCCATGAAGACTTCCAGGAACTTCTCCACCGTATCAGAGAAGATAGAGAGCATGCACCTCTGAAAGGTTGCAGGTGTATTACACAGACCAAAGGGCATCCTTCTGTAGGCAAATACTCCAGAAGGACATGTGAATGCTATTTTCTCTTGGTCTTGAGGATCTACTGCAATTTGGTTGTAACCTGAATAGCCATCCAAAAAGTAGTAGTATTCATGACCTGCTAGTCTCTCTAGCATCTGGTCTATGAATGGTAAAGGAAAATGATCCTTTCTGGTGGCTGTATTGAGCCTTCTGTAGTCAATACACATACGCCACCATGTAACTGTTCTTGTAGGTACCAGTTTATTCTTTTCATTATGAACCACTGTCATGCCTCCCTTTTTAGGGACAACGTGGACAGGTCTTACCCAGGGGCTATCAGAAATAGGATAAATAATCCCAGCCTCTAGTAACTTAGTGACCTCTTTCTGCACCACCTCCTTCATGGCTGGATTTAGCCGCCTCTGTGGTTGAACCACTGGCTTAGCATCATCCTCCAATAGGATCTTGTGCATGCATCTTGCTGGGCTAATGCCCTTAAGATCACTTATGGACCACCCAAGAGCTGTCTTGTGTGTCCTTAGCACTTGAATTAGTGCTTCCTCTTCCTGTGGATTTAAAGCAGAGCTTATGATCACTGGATAAGTGTCACCTTCTCCCAGAAATGCATATTTTAGGGATGGTGGTAGTGGCTTGAGCTCGGGTTTAGGAGGCTTATCCTCTTCCTGAGGAATTTTCAGAATTTCTTTTATTTCCTCTGGTTCCTCCAGGTCAGGCTGAACATTTTCAAAAATGTCCTCTAACTCTGATTCGAGACTCTCAGTCATATTAACCTCTTCCATCAGAGAGTCTATAATATCAACGCTCATACAGTCATTTGGGGTGTCTGGATGCTGCATAGCTTTGACAACATTCAACTTAAACTCATCCTCATTGACTCTCAGGGTTAATTCCCCTTTTTGGACGTCAGTGAAGGTTCGTCCAGTTTCTAGGAAAGGTCTGCCTAGAATGAGAGTTGCACTCTTGTGCTCCTCCATTTCCAGTACTACAAAGTTAGTGGAAAAGACAAATGGCCCAACCTTGACAATCATGTCCTCAATTACGCCTGATGGATATTTAATGGAACCATCAGCAAGTTGGAGGCATATTCGGGTTGGTTTGACTTCTTCAGCCAAGCCAAGCTTTCTGATAGTTGATGCAGGTATTAGGTTGATACTTGCCCCAAGATCACATAGAGCTTTCTTGGTACAAGTACCCTCTAATGTGCATGGTATCATAAAGCTTCCAGGATCTTTAAGCTTCTCTGGTAAGCTCTTTAATATGACTGCACTGCATTCTTCAGTGAGAAAAACTTTTTCAGTTTCTCTCAAATCCTTCTTATGATTTAAGATCTCTTTCATGAACTTAGCATAAGAGAGTATTTGCTCAAGTGCCTCTGCAAACGGAATCTTTATTTCAAGAGTCCTGAGATAGTCTGCAAAGCGGGCAAATTGTTTGTCTTGTTCCGCTTGGCAGAGTTTCTGAGGATAAGGCATCTTGGCTTTATACTCTTCAACCTTAGTTGCTGCAGGTTTATTTCCTACAGAAGTGGTTGGTGAAGCCTGCTTAAGGGGGTTGTTATCAGCACTTGCAAGTGTCTGACCCCTTTGTGGCGTTTGAACGCCAGGATTGGGTGCTTTTTGGGCCTTTAACGCCAGATTGCAACCCTTTTCTGGCGTTTGAACGCCAGAATTGGCTACCCATTCGGCGTTTAACGCCACTTTCTTACCCTTTTCTGGCGTTTGAACGCCAGAATCATTCCTCTCTGGGCTCTTACTGTCCTCAGAGGGATTTTGGATAGTTGGTTGGTCATCCTCTGTCAGTTGTTCCTTTCTTAGCTTTCTGCTGCTTTGAGTTGATACATTCAATGTCTTCCAACTCCTTAATTTAACAGCTTGGCATTCATCTGTTATCTGTTTAGATAGTTGATGTTTTGTCTGATTCAACTGTGATTCTATATTCTTGTTAGCAATTTTAGTTTCTTGGAGCATCTCTTTAAATTTCGCTAACTGTTTTGTCATCATGAGTAATTACTGATTAAGCTCAACAATCTATTCTTGAGGATTAGGATCAGTAGTTACTGCCATAGCTTCTTCTTTTGTAGAGGACTCACTGCTTGAGTATAGATGTTGATTTCTAGCAACCGTATCTATGAGCTCTTGAGCCTCTTCAATCGTCTTCCTCGTGTGTATAGATCCACCAGCTGAGTGGTCTAAAGACATCTGAGCTTTTTCTGTAAGCCCACAATAGAAGATGTCTAACTGTACCCACTCTGAAAATATTTCAGAGGGGCATTTCCTTAGCATACCTCTATACCTCTCCCAGACATTATAAAGGGATTCATTATCCTCTTGTTTAAAGCCTTGGATGTCCAGCCTTAGCTGTGTCATCCTTTTTGGAGGGTAAAATTGATTCAGGAATTTGTCTGGTAACTGTCTCCATGTTTTTATGCTTGATGTGGGTTGGTTATTCAACCACCTCTTAGCTTGATCTTTTACAGCAAATGGAAACAGTAACAATCTATAGACATCCTGATCCACCTCTTTATCACGTACTGTGTCAGCAATTTATAAGAACTGTGCCAGAAACTCAGTGGGTTCTTCCTGTGGAAGACCGGAATACTGGCAATTTTGCTGCACCATGATAATGAGTTGAGGATTTAGCTCAAAGCTGCTTGCTTTAATGGGAGGTATACAGATACTACTCCCATATGCAGCTGTAACGGGGTTAGCATATGACCCCAGAGTCCTTCTGGACTGCTCAATTCCACTTAGGTCCATGATGGAGAAAGGGAGATGATGTGGATATTATTATATTATTTTTTTGTTTTTAATTAAAAATGACCGAAAATAATAAAATAAATGGAAAAGAAAATAAAATAAAATTTCAAAAACTAAAAGAAAATAAAATCAAAGCAATATGAAAACTAAATCAATTAATTAATTAAAAAGATTTTGGAATTAGCAATTAAAAAGATATGATTGAAAATTATTTTGAAAAAGATTTGATTTTTGAAATGAGGAAAGAGAAAAACAACAGAATGACACCAAACTTAAAATTTTTAGAAAATCAAACACAAATTTTCGAAAATTTAAAGGAAAACAAAAAGAAGACACCAAACTTAGAATTTTTATAGGTAAAGAAACAGCCAAGGTTATGCAATTTTGAAAAAAAATTAGGAGAAAGTAAAAGCATGCAATTGACACCAAACTTAAAATATGAAACTAGTCTCAAATAAAAGACTCTAAACCAGCAAAAATAAAACAGTCCTAATCTAAGCAACAAGATACACCGTCAGTTGTCCAAACTCGAACAATCCCCGGCAACGGCGCCAAAAACTTGGTGCACGAAATCGCAATCACACTTTTGCAATTCCGCACAACTAACCAGCAAGTGCATTGTGTCGTCCAAGTAATACCTTACGTGAGTAAGGATCGATCCCACGGAGATTGTCGGCTTGAAGCAAGCTATGGTTATCTTGTAACTCTTAGTCAGGATATCAATAATTCTCAGGTTTAATTGTGAAAAGTAAAAGAACATGAAATAGATATTTGTTTTGCAGTAATGGATAGCAGGTTGAGGTTTTGGAGATGCTCTATCTTCTAAATTTCTGCTTTCCTACTGTCTTCTTCTTCATGCATGCAAGGATCCTTCCATGGCAAGCTGTATCTAGGGTTTCACCGTTGTCAATGGT
>NC_029780.3:105297771-105323677 GCF_000817695.3 Arachis duranensis
AAGATTCTGATTAAGGAATCCAAGAGATATTCACTCAATCTAAAGTAGAACGGAGGTGGTTGTCAGGCACACGTTCATAAGTGAGAATAATGATGAGTGTCACGGATCATCACATTCATCAAGTTGAGGAACAAGTGATATCTTAGAATAGAAGCAAGCGTGATTGAATGAAAAACAGTAGTAATTGCATTAATCCATCAAGACACAGCAGAGCTCCTCACTCCCAACCATGGGGTTTAGAGACTCATGCTGTAGAAGATACAATAAGAAACGTGTAATATGTCATGAGATGAAGATACAATGTCAAAATATCCTATTTATAGTGAACTAGTAACCTAGGATATATAGAAATGAGTAAATGACGTAAAAATCCACTTCCGGGGTCCACTTGGTGTGTGCTTGGGCTGAGCATTGAAGCTTTCATATGTAGAGACTTTTCCTAGAGTTAAACGCCAGCTTTTGTGCCAGTTTGGGCGTTTAACTCCAATTTTTGTGCCAGTTCCGGCGTTAAACGCCGGGAATTCTGAAGCTGATTTGCAATGCCGGTTTGGGCCATCAAATCTTGCACAAAGTATGAACTATTATATATTTCTGGAAAGCCCAGGATGTCTACTTTCCAACGCAATTGAGAGCACGCTAATTGGGCTTCTGTAGCTCCAGAAAATCCACTTTGAGTGCAGGGAGGTTAGAATCCAACAGCATCTGCAGTCCTTTTTCAGCCTCTGAATCAGATTTTTGCTCAGGTCCCTCAATTTCAGCCAAAAATTACCTGAAATCATAGAAAAATACACAAACTCATAGTAAAGCCCAGAAAAGTGAATTTTAAATAAAAACTAATAAAAACATACTAAAAACTAACCAAAATGTACTAAAAACATACTAAAAATAATGCCAAAAAGCGTATAAATTATCCGCTCATCACATCTGCTTGGGCCTTTTTTTGTACCATGGGTCTCCTCTGTAATTTGGGCTTCAGTTTGTACCCCTTCCAGTTGAAGAATTCTTCTAGGACCTTTTGCCTTCTTTGGAGTTGGAGTCCTCCTAACACAAACTTTCCTCCTCCTCCTTGATGGAGTAACATTAACCTTACCAGGTACTTCTACACCAACTTCTTCATTCGTATCTATAACATATGCTTGGCTAATGGGGTGCTTTGTGTATACTTCAATCTTGTGTCAATTCTCCACAGCAGCTTCATACATCTTAACAACATCCATGTCAAGTCGCAGAAGCCTCAAACCACCCTCAATTTTCATTCCAGGCTGTCGCCAGTAGAAATCGGAGATGATTGGATACCCAATGTCTTTTAGTAGGTCACTAATGAAGAATCCATTCAAAGTATCCACGTTAACTCTCTCCACCTCAGTAATTTCACCTTCTGTATAACACAACTTGCCATCCGACCCTCTTTCAAGTCTACTTCTATGGTGTATTACTAACGTGATATTCGTCGTGGTAGCCATTTATGTCAATAACAAAAAAAATTCATATCTTCTAATATTATCCAATACCCAAATGAATGAATCATCAAAAATTGAATGACCAATCAATAAACATAATCAGTTTATAACATTACCTAACACCCAATTTTTTTCAATATTAAGACATGAATAAAACATCAAAAAATAAACAGTTTATATCAATACACCTACTATTGTATATGCTCATTTATGTTCAAGAACACATGAATAAGCAACTCAGCAATTCACTAAATAAAACATGGTATGCACTGCTACAAATTTCACAAAAAATATGATTAAGAGCTAAAATCTGCACAAATTAACCAAATTCACCAATTTGGTATTCAACAATGACATTCAACTAGCGCATAACCAAATTTTAATCACAATCATCATCAAGAATTTCAGAAAACTACATATTTAATGCCTAATGAAAACAAAACTTAAACCCTATGCTGATCAGACATAAGGTTTAAATCAAAGACTCTATTCAGGCGATATATCGAGCATGTGGTGTGCAGCAAATTCAGACAGCATGTTTAGTTCGATGTAGGCATCACACAACCTAGAAAATTCAGCCACAGTAAACACATTCAATCCAAAACATAGCAATCATCTAACTTAACCTAACCAGATCACTAAAATAGAATGAAAAAGTAATAAAAATAAAGAAAAAAAAGACAGAGAAGCAGGGAAAGGGAATGGAACCTGCGTTGATGAGAGGGAAGGACAAAGAAAGTGGGCAAGCCGGAGGAGTGGTGGTCACAGCAGCACAAAAGTTTGCCACCGTTGGTTGCTCACCAGACTGAAAGATGCGAAGCAGGGGCTGTTCGCACAGAGACAGGGTGACTTCGCGCAAAGGAGGGAAGAAATGGGTAAATGGAGAAGAAAAGGGAAGAAGGATTGGGCGATGCTGGTCGCCGGTGGTCGTTTCAGGTGGACGGAGGCGGTTCGGTAGATTGGTTGGTGGCGTAGGGTTCAGTACATGGTTCACGTCTCTCTCTCTGCTAGGGCATGTAGAAAGGTGGTGAGGAAGAAGATGGAATGGCGCGAAGTGCCTCTAATGTTTCTCTCTCTCTCTCTTCTATATCCACCTGGAAGGTTCTTAAAAAAATAAAAATCAAAAATCAAAAGCCAGGTAAGCACTTAACGTGCCATGTTGGCTTTTAAGTTAATGGAGCTAACGTTTTAATGACGTTCGGGTACTATCGATAGACGGATCCAGCTTTTCATGGGCACAAAGTCACTTTTCTTCTTCTATGGGTACTTTTGTCAGAGTTCGCAAAATTTATGGGTACAAATGGTAGTTTTTCCAAAAACGATATGCAAAAATATGATGGTAAGGGATTAGGGAAAAACTTAACTAGGATGATATGGACATATGGTTTATATATAGATTCTAATACTAGTATGTCATATAGGCTGTATTTGGTTTATGTATGAGTTGAGATATGGACACAAGTAGGGGTGTACATGACTTGTCCTGGCTCGAATTGGATTCTAATATTTTAGAGATTAATTTGGTATGATTTCATTAGGTTTAAGATCGAGTAAAAATCTTAAAAATAGATCTGAACATTATTTAGGGTCAGGTTCAGGTCAAGACAAATTCAACTTCATCTGACTAATGTGCATCCTAAAAGAACTAAAAAGGTATATATGTTTTAAATTAATTTTAATATTTTGTTATATTAATTATAAGTTTATTGTTTTAGTTCTAATCACACTTGTATCAAAGAAGCATCAAATTAGAATTTATGGACAAATTTAAATTCAAATATGAATATCAACTTCTCAGTTACAAGTTTATTCTTTATAAATAAGTACATCATAAATAAGTTTTTTTATAAATTATTGTTAAAGTTTTAAAGGCTGGATTTTCACTCGATTTGGACCCAGTATAATTTTGGCCTGAAAATATTTAGATTTCATCGGGTCTAAAATCAGGTTAGGGTCTAAAAAGTAGAGTCGATGTATATTTAGGGTCGGATTTGGATTAGAACAAATTCGATTTCATCCGACCCATGTACATTCTTAGACACAAGAATATAGATATTAAATAAAAAAAGAAAAGATATTAAAAGAATAGACATAATAAAACATAAAACTTTTATATTTTTAGTACCTAAACAAAAGATAAATTTTAAATAAATATTATTATTCTTATCCAAAAAAAACCATCATTTCTTCTTTGCCACAACTACCACCACTTCTCTATTGTTACTTACAAATTTTAGACTAATAAGAAAATTCAATCAACCAAAATAACAAAATCTAAAATCGTGTTTGAAAAAGAGATAGAGACTGAGAGATTGAGACTAAAAGATAGAAACTGAAATAAATTTTAGTATTATGTTTGGTGTAAAAATGTACAAGACTAAATTATTTTTCAATATCCTATTTAATTTTAGATAAAAATAGAGACTAAAATATTTAAACTTTAACTTTAACGTCACCGTCACCGTCACCTTCACCTTTAACTTTAACTTTAATTTTAACTTTAACTTTAACGAGAAAATCCGCACACCTCATGATACTCTTATTTTAAGTAAGTATATAAAAAAAAGTTGCATCCACAATTTCAACTGCCATCATATTTATATCAATATCTTTAGGGTTCAGATTCAAAGTACACTAGTGTACCTATAAATATAAAGTATATTAGTACATGTGAAGTTCTTCCTATAACATATAGGAAAAATTTTAAATGTATCAGAAATACTGGTGTTTCAATTGTTTTAACTGCTGATCTGAATTATAAAAGATATATATAATATATATTAATTAAAATCAACGATTAAAACAATTGGAATACTGGTGTCCCAGTATATTTGAAATTTTTCCTAACATATATATAGTCATATTGATATATGTGTGTGTTCGTAAGAGAAGAGTTTAAATATTATTTAGCAGTTATTAATTTATATTTTAAATATTAAAATATTTAATTTAATTTTATTTATTTTAATTTTGTTTATTTATTTATTAAATTAAATTTTATGTTATCGAATTTACAAAATTTTTTATTTTAATTAAACAAAAGGATATAAAAATCTCTTAAATTATTATAATGGTGTGATTTAGAGATTTAAAAAAAAAAGAATTTTAGTTTGTAATAAAATTATAGTGTGAACAAATAAAGTTGAATAAATTCTTTTTTCAATTTTTTGTTACATAAAAAAACTAGATAAAAAGTAGAATAATGTTTTTATATTTAATTTTAATAAGTCTTCTTATTTTTATTTCAATTTTAATATATCTTTTTATTCAATTTTAATATTTATTTTTGTATATTTTTTTTCTTATCACATATATATCTCAAATTTTTTTGGGGACAAGTGTTTCCTCAGTCACAGTAAATTTTAAAAAGTTAGATTTAACGACATTTGTATAGTTTTCTGAAGTGTTTGAGAATGTTTTAGATGGTTTTGGAACGTTCTAAAATGTCCTAGAAGGTTCTAGAATACTCTAGAAAGTTCTAGAAGACTTTGGAAGATCATGGAATATTCTAGAAGAGTGTGGATGAATATAGAAGTATGAATAGTAGTATGGAATAATCTAAAAGTATTTAGAAAATTGTGGTAGGATAGATATTTGTAATGAAGATTCTGGATGATTAATCTGGACCGTCGATTAGATTTAATCCTAACTATCCATTAAGGAGGTAGATGGCTATAAATAGGAAGTGAGAGTTAGAGTTTGTGTGTGAATCATGTGTGAGTCATTTGTAACCAATACTTGAATAATAAAGTGTTCTTTCCACCAACGTTTCCTTTTTCTTGTGTTCTCTTGTGTTCTTAGCTTTCTTGCTAACTATTTGAGGGTTAGGCTGACTTGGTCTCAACTCAAGAGGTTGAGTAAGTCTGAGTGCCGGCACGGTAGCGTTGGAGTGTGTCTAAGGCCGTGACAATTTGGCATCAGAGCAAGGTTCGAGAGGAAGCACAAGTGGTTTATGGGTATGACTTCTAGTGTAACTATGGAGAATGTTGAGTCTCAAAGGGGAAGGGACGTTATTCCTTCTCAATGGGGAGGTAAGAAGGCCCCTTCTTCAAGTGAGCCTAGAGGTGAGGACTCTAACTTCTTAGAAGAGAGAGTTTCTATGTTAAAAAATATTCTATCCTCTATGGATAAGCCCATCTAAAGGATAGAACATGACAAGGAGACTCTTGAGACTCACATGTTGGGAGAACTAGATACTTTCAAAGAAAGCATGCTCCAAATTGAAGAGAAGCTTGAGAATTCCTTGAAACTATTTGAGGAAGTTCGAGTTTGGTTCGAGGAAGTAAAATCTCAACCAACCAATTTAAGGGAGACGACAAAGATTGATCTCCCAAAGCCAAAGGAGTTCAAGGGCGTGAGGGATGCTCGAGAGATGGAGAACTTCCTATGGCAAATGAAGAGGTACTTCCAAGGCCAATGGGTGCGTAGAAGCAATAAAGGTACACACTGCAGCTCTCTACCTTTCTGATAATCCTACTTTATGGTGGAGGAGAAAATGCGTAGATATGAGAAGGGTACTTGCAACATAGCCACATGGAAAGATTTTAAAAGGGGGTTGAAAAGACAATTCTTCTCTAAGAATGTGGTTATGAAACAAGGAAGAAGTTGAGGGAGTTGAAGCACAAGAGTACGATTAGCGACTACGTAAAGGAGTTTACTACTCTTATACTTTAAATCCTCAATTTAGCATCAGAGGATGCATTATTCTTCTTCATTAATGGACTCCAACCTTGGGCAAAGCAAGAACTACAAAGAAGGAATGTTAAGGATGTCGATGAGGCCATCGTGGTGGCTGAATCACTAACTGAGTAGAAAGAGTTTCTCAACCAAGAAAGAATGGCTGGTTAAAACTCGTGAATACCAAGGGTGAATCTCTTAAGGGAGTAGTAAAAGAGGTTGAGATGACTCTTGGTTCTTGGAAGGGCTTTGTGGATTTCTCAGTAGCACCTATGGACGATTTCAAAATAGTCATCGGGCTTGATTTGCAAAGGAAGGCAAATATAATATCTATGCCATACTACGCAATAGTATGCATCATGAAGAAAGGATCTCCATGCATAGTCCCTACAGTCTCTAAAGTTGGAAGACCACCGATACTCTCTGCTATGCAACTCAAGAAAGGGTTCAAGAAGGGAGAAATTACATATTTGGCTCTATTACAAGAGGAGTCAACACCGAAAAGAGAAGACATTCCTCTCGAAATCAAGGAAGTCCTTGAAGAAAATAAGGATGTGATGCTTTCCAAGTTGCCAAAATAACTACCACCTAGGAGGAAGGTAGACCACAAGATTGAATTGGAGTCAAGAGCAAAGCCGCCTGCCTCAATACCTTATAGGATGGCACCACCAGAACTTGAAGAGTTGAAGAAACAACTCAAGAATTTGCTAG
Organism: Arachis duranensis; assembly: GCF_000817695.3. Taxonomy (NCBI): domain Eukaryota; kingdom Viridiplantae; phylum Streptophyta; class Magnoliopsida; order Fabales; family Fabaceae; genus Arachis; species Arachis duranensis. The sequence continues at coordinate 105,304,620 of NC_029780.3, forward strand.
ATGATGGGTTCATCCGTCCATCGGAGGCACCTTATGGCGCACCAGTCTTGTTCCAAAAGAAGCATGATGGTTCGTTGAGACTATGCATCGACTATCGAGCACTTAACAAGGTAACCATCAAGAACAAATACCCTATTCCTTTGATAGCCAATTTGTTTGATCAACTTGGTAGAGCCAAGTGGTTCTCAAAGTTGGATTTAAGATCAGGATATCACCAAGTGAGGATTACCGATGGTGATGAGTCTAAGATCACGTGTGTCACAAGGTATGGATCGTATGAGTGGTTGGTGATGCCTTTTGGCTTGATCAATGCTCCTGCTACCTTTTGTACTTAATGAACGAGATCTTTTGACCTTACCTTGATCGGTTTGTAGTGGTAACTACTTGGATGATATTATTGTCTATAGCATTACTTTGGAGGAATATGTAGAACACTTACGAACCGTGTTTAAGATCTTGCGATAGAATAACCTATATGTGAAGAAGGAAAAGTGTTCTTTTGCAAGGGACAAAGTCCACTTTTTGGGACACATCATTAAAGATAGAACTCTCTGCATGGATCAAGGAAAGGTTAAGGCTATCAAAGAATAGGAGCCACCAAATAAGGTATCTGAATTGAGGTCATTTCTTGGGTTGGCTAATTACTATCAAAGGTTTATCAAGGGATACTCTGCCAAGGTTGCACCATTAACTGATCTTCTCAAGAATAATCACTCTTGGGAATGGTCAAATGAGTGTTAAAAGTCCTTTGATGAGTTGAAGGTTGCTATCACAGAAGGACCAGTACTAGCACTACCCTACTACTCAAAGGTATTTGAAGTCCACATTGATGCTTCTAACTATGCTATTGGAGGGGTTCTGATGCAAGAAGGACATCTGATTGCCTTTGAGAGTTGCAAGTTGAATGATACAGAGAGGCGATACACCATCCAAGAGAAGGAGATGACCGCGGTAGTGCATTGTCTGAGAACTTAGCGTCACTACTTGCTTGGTTCACACTTCATCATCAAGACAGACAATGTAGCTACATCTTAGAAGAAGTTAAGCCCCAAACAAGCTATGTGGCAAGATTTCTTAGCTGGGTTTGATTTCAAATTTGAATACAAGTCAGGTAAGACTAATGTGGTAGCAGATGCATTGAGCCGCAAGGCTGAGTTGGCAGCCATTTCTATGGTCGAAAGAGATATTATGCATACCATCAAAGAAGGGTTGCATCATGCTCTAATAGCCAAGAAGTTTGTAGAGTTGGCTAGAGAAGGTAAGACCAAAAGATTTTGGCTAGAAGATGACCTTTTCTACACCAAAGAAAGAAGACTATACGTCCCTAAATGAAAAAATCTAAGAAGAAAATTAGTGAGAGAATGCCACGACACCAAGTGAGCTGGTCACTAAGGTTAGCGAAGGACCTTGGTACTCATTGAATCTTCTTATTATTGGCCTCAAATGAGAGATGAAGTGGAGAGCTATGTGAAGACTTCTCTTGTGTGTCAATAAGATAAGATTGAAAACAAGACACCAAGTGGGTTGTTGGATCCTCTGTCTCCATTAAAGCGACTGTGGAAAAGTATCTCTCTAGACTTTATCTTTGTTTTACTGAAGTCTGAGGGATTTGGATCTATTCTTATGGTAGTGGATCCATTTTCAAAGTATACTACTTTTATACCTACCCCTACTGACTGCACTGCAGAGGAAGCAGCACGAATATTCTTCAAGAATATGGTGATGTACTGGGGATTGCCTAAGAGCATCATTAGTAATCGAGATCTGTGCTTCACAGATGACTATGGACAGAACTGTTCAAACTCCTTGAGTTGGAGCTTCATTTTTTAACAAGCATCCATCCTCAAACCGATGGGCAGACTGAGAGAGTTAATGCCTCACTTGAGTGTTACTTGAGGCATTTCGTAAGCGTTAATCAGAAGGATTGGACACAACTCCTAGACATTGTTCAGTTTTCATACAATTTGTAAAGGAGTGAGTCTACAGGGAAGAGTCCATTTAAGATTGTGACTGGACAACAGCTGCTTACACCTTATTCTCTTTCTTTCTCTTACTCAGGGAAGAGCCCTGGAGCTTATCATATGATTAAGTCATGGAAAGAACAAGCAGATGTCACTCGTTCTTACCTCGACAAAGCTGCAAAGAGAATGAAGAAATGGGCAGATAAGAAGAGGAGGCATGCAAGTTATCAAGTGGGAGACAAGGTAATGATTAAATTTCTTCCACAATAATTCAAATCCTTTTGCAAGGTTCATAAGGGCTTAATCCGTAAATATGAAGGGCCATTTGAGATCATTGGACGTGTTAGGGAGGTTGCTTACAAAGTACAACTCCCTCCCTTTATGAAGATCCACCCGGTCTTCCATGTGAGTATGCTTAAACCATATCATGAAGACCAAGATGAACTAAGTAGAGGTGACTTGAGTCGTGCTTTACATGTGATGATTAGTTCCTTTGAAAAAGAAATTGAAGAGATCTTAGCTAATCGCGTCATGCGACGAAGAGGAGTACCACCAAGTATCCAATACTTGATCAAGTGGAAAGGACTCTCGACAACCGAAGCTACCTGAGAAGCTCGTGAAGATCTGTGGCAATTCTGAGAACACCTAGAGCGCTATCATGAATAGAACGCAACGAGGACGTCTGCACATTAGGTGGGGGAGAATGTCACGGTAAATTTTAGAAAGTTAGATTTAATGACGTTTGTGTAGTTTTCTAAAGTGTTTGAGAATGTTCTATATGGTTTCGGAACGTTCTAGAATGTCTTAGAAGATCTCGAAATATCCTAGAAGGTTCTAGAAGACTTTAGAATATCATAGAATATTCTAGAAGAGTATGGATGAATATAGAAGTATGAATAGTAGTATGGAATAATCTAGAAGTATTTAGAAAGTTATGGTAGGATAGATATTTGTAATGAAGGTTCTGGATGATTAATCGGATCGTCGATTAGATTTAATCCTAACCATCCATTAAGGAGGTGGATGACTATAAATAGGAAGTGAGAGTTTCTGTATGAATCATGTATGAATCATTTGTAATCAACACTTAAATAATAAAGTGTTCTTTCCACCAACATTTTATTTTTCTTGTATTCTCTTGTGTTTTTAGCTTTCTGGCTAAGTATTTGAGGATTAGACTGACTTAGTCTTAGTTGAAGAGGTTGAGTAAGTTCGAGTGCCAGTACGATAGCATTGGAGTATGTTCAAGACTCTGATACCTCGCCCTTCCCAAAATCTGTCACTCAATTTTTTTAGTGAATAACTGAATATTGATATTATACTAACGGAAGCGTTTCACATATACCGTTGTACTTTAGTGGTACATGATGTTCCATTCTTTTTAATCATTGAGATTTATAATAAAATAAATCAAAGGATGAGATTGAGTGAGAATCTTGCACGTAGAATTGTTTGACTAATGAATATGGTGAAGAAGAGATTTGTCCTTCCCTTCACCCACCAAGAGAGAGAGATAAAATTACAATATTGTCCGATCTTTAGCTAGCTTTTTTTTTTGTCAGAATAGCTAACTTGTGTTGCTTTGTTGGATGAGTTCAGACTGTGATAGACTAGTGTGACTGACCTCTTTTTCAATAAGCATTGAAAAATTTATTAAGAAAAAGCTTATTGATTATTCATTCTCTTCTAAAAGTTGTGATTTGTTTTTCTAAAAAAAGTTGATTGATCCATTTATAATTTTTTTTATAAAAAAATATTATTTAGGCATTTAAAAATAACAATAAACATTTTTAATTTATAGTTATCATTTTCATTAATTATAATTATTGTAATAATAGTATAACAATAATTAAAACAACATTAACAATAATAATAATATTTTTCTTACAAAAAATTAAATATAACACGCAAGCCAGACTTTTTTTATTTCTATAAATTTCTTTTATAAATTGTACATAATTATATTTTAACAATAAATATCACAATTTCTTTAACCATTTTATTTATCCAATTTGTGTTTTAGAATACATTATAAAATAGGATCCTAAAATTTATATTGCCGACAAAAATAACCTTAAAATATATGAATGATAAATAAGATTACAAAAGATTTAAACGATAAATTTGATTCTTTTGTTATTTTCAATTAAATTTTCAAATCAATATGTTTGTTGAACAAATAAATTTTTAATAAATTTTATTATAAAATAGTTAAGTTCTCAAAAAATACACTCTAAAACAAATTAAATTCTTTTAAAATAAACCACAGAAAGACAAATCTATATGATGAGAGTAATAAATGAGGACTTTTAAAAAAAAAATTAAGGACTAAAGTATTCAATCTAAAATTCTTTAAAGATCAATTTAGATATTTATTCATATACAATAAATAACCAAAAATCTAACCCATCAAATTTTATTCAATAAAAATAAAATAAATTATAAAAAGTATATATTATGAATAACATTCCTATAAAAAAAATTAACATTCATACTTTTATAATAACAAAATATTAAATGATAATACAAAGTTTGAATTAATAATGTACAAATCGTCCTATGAAAAAAAAATCATAATACATTTGGTAAAAATAATTATATATATATATATGAAAATTTTGATCCTAATGTTAATGTTGTATTTTTTTGACAGAATTAATAAAAATATTATAATTACTCACAAACTAATACTTTATTAAACGTATTGTAATCTGTCTAATTATTTTTTTCATAAAAACTAATTATTTTTTGTTATATTTGGGTGTATAATTTTTTGTTTGGACTAAGAACACTATAATACAACAAACTACTATGATACCAAGTATTATTATTAGAACAATTTTACGATTTATTTTTAAATTAAGATCCTACGAACATAATGAAATTTTTTCTATTTTACAAGTATGGTCAAACATATTAGAAATATTAATTAGTTAAAGAAAAATATCTTTTAAATATTAATTTACAAGAAATCATAGTATTTTTTAATTAATTTTGTTTAAAAATGAAGCATTGGTATATATATATATATTAGAATGATTTTTACGTTTTTCACTTAAACTTTGTATTATATTTAATATTTTGTTATTATTATAAATTTATGAATGTTACTTTTTTTAGGAATGTCTTTTTAATATATATTTTTATATTTTGTTTGATTTTTATTCAATAAACTTCGATGTATTAAATTTTTGGTTATTTATTCGTAAATCGTGTTAGACTAATAGGTTTTATGTACAATTTTAAAAATTTATTATCCTATTATTATTATTATTATTATTATTATTTATGTATTAATTGACAGTATTAAATTCAAAAGTAATTAAATAGTAGTAGAATAGCACAATTTATGTATTAAAAGACAATATAATAAACTTAACGATTTATGGTAATAAAATATGATTTATGAACAAATTAAATAGTACATTTAATATATATTCTGTAACAATTTATATAAATTATAAAAAAATATATACATAATAAATTTTGGTTTGAAACAATTTGATAAATATAAATTTTTTATTTTAGTATAAAACCTAAATTATTTAATACATTCCTTTTTTATCGTCAAAACTATACATATTTATCTATTTTATATTTAAAAAATATATTTTAATTGTGTAATTATACTTTTTTATTTTTGTTATATTTAATATATTAAAAATATAAAAAAACCAATATATTGAATGCAAGTTTGTGACCCAGTAAATAAAGAATTGCTATAGGACTTTTCAAGCCAATAACAGTATATTTTAGTTGGTTATTTTAGAAAAATTAATACTTCAATTAGGATTATTTGGTCATTACAATAGTTACTAAATGACAAAAGTAAAATTGACAATCTATTCATAACAATGAACATGATATTTCAAATTTTCAATATTTGTTGGTGAACATGTGATAATTTTCTTGTGCTAATATTGCGATATCCATTGTTGCGTTTTGAATGATAATAGTAAATGCGGAAACAGATCTGGACAGACAAGGGCGGAATTTAGTTAAAATAATAGAGATTATAATTTTTTTAAATTTTTCTAAAAAAAATTTAGTAATATTTTTTTAAAAAATAAAAAATAGTTCAATTAATTTAAATAATTTTTTATAACTTAAAATAGGTGAATTTTTGTTAGTTTTTACAATACATCAAAATTAAAAAATAAAATAAAATCAAATAAAATAATTATCTAACAAAAAAATAAAAATAAAAAATTATCTAACAATTAAATCAAATTAAAAAATTTATCTAATAAAAAAGATAAAAATAAAAAAAAATCATCTAACAAAACTTTTATGTTAAAATTTTTGTCTTCTCAAAATTTTGTTTCTAAGTTCCTTGTATTGTAGACAGAAGAATAGGCAGAGGCAACAGAGGAAGAGGCGGTGGCAGAAGGTTGAACCTCTCTTCCATTTTCTTCCACAGCTCCTCGCAAATCGCAACTACCATGTGAGTCCGCGACATAATGGAAAGACTCCTCGCACTCGGATCCACTGCACCAGCTTCATTCATTGGCCAGAAATTTCTGCCTAAAATAGACCAAAACAGCAAACCTTCATTCCTGCAATGCAATAAGATTTCTTCAGATTCGGAAATGTAAACAGGAGATATGATTAAAATAAATACAATGAGTGGCAGTTCTTCACTTCTTTGTAAAAAAAGTGTAGTGTAGTGAGGAGTGTTTGTTATTATGATTTGACAATTTTGTTTTTATAGTTGTTTGATTAATTAATTAAACAAGTTGGCTCAAAGGGGTGACCTGAGAACACAAGGTAAATTAAAATTCGAAAATATGTACCATATACAAGCATAACCATAAATGCATGTGATTATGGCATTCCAAACTCCAAAACAATTTACTTTGTGTTCTCAGTTTCACTCCTCTGAGATAAATCATCTTCCCTAAAAAATCAATGATTTTTCGAGCCTAGGAGAATTTCCCTTTATATGATGATTAATGATTATTGAGTGATAATTGTGACATATCTTATGTCCTATCAGTGACTCACTATGTTGTCATTCAATTGAACATAAGACTATTTTCAGGGTTTACAAGGTTTCTTTTAATTTGTTGGATGTATATGACTTGGTAGCAAATCCTTATGGTTATGGGCTAATTTATTTAGAAATAGAAAAAAAAAATGATGTGTAATTTAATATCATGGTTAATTGATATATTTTTTTATATAAATTTAAAATTTTTTATTTTAATTTAAATAATAAATTGATCTTCAGATTTGTATTTTTCTTTTTAAAAAAAAATAAAAATCACAAATCTAACCGTCATATTTGTGACATAAAAAAAATTAAATTTACAAATCTAATTCTCAAATTTGTAATTATTTATAAAAAAAAAACACACCAACTTTTTATATTATTTAAAAACACTACCAAAATCTCAATAATAAAAATAAAAAGTGATCCTTATGAGGTTGTGGCTATAATGCCCTGTCCTTTACTCATTATGTTGTCATTATATCGACAACAATGGAGAGACATGCCCACATCTTTCTAACAGGCTACCAAAGTATTGGAGGCTGTAAGAAAACTAACAGTTAAACAAAGATATCCTGTGTATTTTCACTTTTTTTTCACACAGCATGCTTCGAAGGTAGGATTTTTTTTTTTTGAAATAAAATAAAAAAATATTTATTTTTTTAAACAAGATTTTTAAATTTTAATTTTTCAAATACAATTTTTTATTTTGATATTTGGGGCAAGTTCGTCGCATCCTAGCGAACTTCAGGCTGAATTTTTAAAATAAAAGTATTCCTGCTAAAGAACGAAGTTCAAAACCATAATTTCATTCTCCACCTTTATTTTCATTCTTGGTATTTTTTTTCTATCATGTCAATGTATTCATTATTATCCATTCATTATGATGGTGAAATAATATATGATGAAGAATGTTCTATCGTTTTTAAGTTTGGATAACTAATAATTATGTATATGGCACTGAAAGTCAACAATCTAACAGCATTAAAGAATTTGATATTACATTCCGTCAGACAGCAACAAACAAAAAGAATAAAAAAAATTTACTACAAATATCCGATCGAAGTAGATGATAATTTATTTTATAAAAGATACGTCACATTTGGCTTGGCTCTGTTGTGAGTATGTTTATTAGTCCATATTTTTAAAAAATATTTCTGTTTTTTGTTTTATAAAAGAAGAATTTGAATGACCTATATATATATTTATGATCTAATTATGTGATTAAAGTCCGTTTTATGTTCTTTTTTATTGCAGTTTTATATTTGTACTTTGGTGTTGCTGTTGATGATTTTTCATATGCATAAACTATAAAAAAAATTTCAAGTGTACCAGAAACATCGGTATTTCAGTTATTTTAATCGTTAATTTTAATTAATATATATTATATATTTTATAATTCAAATCAACGGTTAAAATAACTAGAACACCGATATTTTTGATACACTTAAAATTCTTCCTAAACTATATATAGACAATATGATTAATAATATTATATTATTATGTATCGCTAGAAAAGCTAACCGGTATTTTAGATCGATGTTCATGAACATATATATACTACCCATTGTGCAATTTTATTATTCATGAGAGGAAGATACAAATAACTTATTAGTTAAGTTATTATATATTACTAAAATTAAAAATCAAAATGGATCGTAAGGTGAGATGATGATGTTTATGAAATTGGTACAATCTTTCAAGTTGATGAGTAGATCCTTTTCAAAGGCATTTTTAAGTCACGTAGTCTTCATCGAGATGAGTTTTATAAATATCAAGTAGAAATGCCCTTCGATTCTCCAACATATGTGATAAGATGTGATGAGATACTTATTTTCCCCCCATTTTAAATTGTCTACTTTTTTAAATTTAAATTTAAAAAAAAAGGAAAAAAAACTTTTAAAGTAGCTTACAAATAAGTATCATTATTTTCCAATGTTATGTTCTGTGTCCTTGAGCTCTTAATCTCTTATATATGTTCTTTGACTGAATCATTAAAGAACATAAGAATATTATTCTGTTTGGGGTGAAGGCCCAATTAAAAACCCAATTTATAAGTGTTTGGAAGGGTCTGATATGCAAAAATACTATAACAAAAAAAAAAAGATATGCAAAAGTACGATTGTAAGGAGTTAGGGGAAAACTTAGCTAGGATGATATGAACATATGATTTGTGTATAGATTCTTATAATAGTATGTCACATGGGCTGTATTTGATATATGTATGAGTTGAGATATGAACACAAGAATATAAATATTAAAGATAATATATATATGACATAGATATAATAAAACATAAAATTTTTATATTATTTAGTACCTAAATAAAAGATAAATTTTAAATTAATATTATTATTTTTATCTAAAAAATAAAAAAAATACTTTTATTATCATTTTTTTATTATTATTACCACTACTACTACTCTATTTTAGTGATTTTTCTGGACTTTTTGGTGATTATTACCATTTTTCTATTGTTATTTACAAATCTTAAACGAATAAAAAGATTCAATCAAACAAAACAACAAAATCTAACAAATATTAATTAAAATTCAAATAAATAAATATTCAAACATACATTAAAATAAAAAAAATAGCAGAAAACTAAAGAGAAGAAGATGTAGTGGGAAACAAGGTGGAGGCAGAAGAAGACAATGGTATGAAAGAGAGAAAGAGACTAAGGCAGACCAGAGAAGGAGAGGAAGAAAGGTAGATCTAGAAGACAGTAGTGAAGGTAACGCACGCAAAGACAGGCACAGATCTATGGCATAAACACGCGATAATACGCAAAGGAGGTGGCAACGAATCTTGTTGCAGAGGCAAAAATGGTGAAAAAAGGTAAAGGAGGGATAGACGAATATGAAGAAGAAGAGAAAAAGAGAGAAGTGACGGTGACGGTGTTGGTGTCGACAATGATGACAATGGATCTTGATGTGGAAGAGGAGAAGGAAGAGTCCCTGGGAGTGGTGAATTGGGAGGGGATGAGATAGAAGGGAGGGCAAATTTAGAAATTTTATAAATTTGTTAGAGGTGAAGTTATAAAAAAAATGGTTACAATCTATGTCCACATTAAAAAATTTGTATCTTACTATTCTAAAGAGACAAAAATTATATGGTTTAGTGTGTAAGCATCTATAATTATATCATTTTAAAATTTGTCTTACGAAACAAATATTAGATATGTAGTATCATGTTTATGTCTCTTATAAACATAGATGGCAAATAAATAATATCATAGCTCATTTTCAGCACAGATTATGGTATAAGAATGGAATTTAGATGATTATATAATTTTGTATATCCATTTAAAGTAATGTGTACAAAATTTCACTACTAAAGATGTTTCTTTTCCAGTGTTAGCTCATCCAGAGGATGTAATTGAAAAGGTGTTTGGTGTTGAGCATGTAGGATGTGTGTGTGATTTTAGTAATACTATATATCCAACAAATTTTGACAAATCTAAATGTGTTTTTAGATATGCAACTAGTAGAATCTCCAACAACATATCTCAGCAACATGTGCTAGATTTAGAGAAGCAGGTTGAAGATGAAGATAGATATGAAGAAATGAAAACTCAGTTGGCAACACTCCATAAATTTCTATTATCCAAGTATGGTGATTAAGTACCTCCTCTTTTTAATGATATGCCATGCTCTTAGGTGGTTCATTTTATAATCTTTAGAGAAAAATTTCTTTTCACCTGCTGTCCATTTTTATTTTAGACAATGTGCACCCTATCGATTGAAAAATAACAATCCGACCCCTATCTTTCATCTCCATTAGATATATGAGCCATTCTGTCAAATTCTCTAACAAGTCTTGATAAAATTTGATGACATGTCACGTTAGCCTCTATGACGTGGTGTCACTTCTCCTACGTGGACTACAACTATTTGATTAGAACAATGAAGTCACTGTCGAATCACCAAAATGATGTTGCATTTGGAGAGTGTTTTCATTTCTAAACCTAACAGAAGAAGCTAACTCCAGGAGAAGAAGAAAATCATGAGTGATGTAGAGCAATCTTCAACATATCAGTGACATCTTGAAAGTAGAAAAAGTATAAATTTTATGGGTTCGATCACGATGGCAGGTGCAAGTAGTAGGAGGAAAAAATTCACGCACCCTAGATATAAATGTGGAGCGTATGTTGTGATGCAAGAATCAAGAAAGTAAAAAATTCAAAGAGAATTTTTCTTGATTACTGCTACTATCATGTAGGTGGGTTTTCATTCTTGGTTTTAATATGATTTAAGTACTACTATATAAAAATTGGGATCGCTGGACACCATTCAAAAAATAATTAAACAAATTTTACCTTGACGAAAGCGACAACCACACCACCTATACTCTATGAAAGTCTCAATTAGTAGCTTCATTCCTTCTGTACAATGTCGTCACAACCATGTCTCACTAAAGCTCTTCATCACCAATGTTTCAGAGGAAAAAGTTTTTATTCCTTAGAGTTTTCTATAATTTTGAGAATGGAGTGAAGATTTTTTGGGGTTTAAGTTGAGACAAATGTTTGATTACACTCCCCAAATGCGGCGTCGTTTTGATGATTTGACGGGGACTTTATTATCTTAATCGAATGGTTATAGTTCACATGGAAGAACTGATGCTATGTCATAGAGTCCAATATGATATGTCATCAAATTCCATCAAGACTTGTCGAAAAATTTGACAGAGGAAATCATATGTCTAATAGAAGTGAAAGATAAGAATCGGATTGTCATTTTCTAATCGATAGGATACAAGTTATTTAAAATAAAAATGAATAGGAATCGAAAAAGAATTTCACTCTAATCTTTATTTTAATTTTAAATATAGTTTAGCTTAGATTATATTAAAAATAACTTATTTGTTATTATGTAAAGTTTTAGTACTGAATAACTATTATATTTTTTTTCTTATATTTATAAATAATATTTTTCTAGTGTTGTCTCTCTTTGTTTTTTATATTTATTATAATTATGTACGAACTAAAATATATATCCAATTTGTAGCTATAAAAATTATGGTAATAGTTATGAGGCTCTTAATTTAAATATATAAAGTATATTTTTAAAATATTAATATTGTTTAATTAGCTACGATTAAATTACGGTAAAAGTTATAAATTCGTAAAAATAATTAATTTTTAAGTTAATTATGACAAAAAAGTTGTAAAATAATACAAATTAACTGTGATAAAACAATATAATTTAACCATAAAAATAGTGTGACTAAAAAATTCATCAACATTAGTCACGAAAAAAAATGTAATTAAAAACCTAGTCTGTTTAAATTAGTCATAAATTATAAAAAATTAATTTTGTTCACTTTGTTTAACAACATATAACCATAGTCACAAGCATGGACAATACTGTATAAACTGTGATTATGTAAAGATCTCCACGGTTCATAAAATAGTGACCAATATTTCCAAAATCTTACCAAAATGAGAATGTAATACCCTTAATATTTATGGTACTTTTTTCCTGACTAACGTATATTAGTCATAATTTTATTAAAGTTTAACCATGGTTTTAATCATGGTAAATCACCTTGCATGGTATACTATACTATTGTTGTTTTTGAAACGGTATTTTCTTACTTTTTGTGGTTGAGAGATTACTATTACACGATAAAAAATACTATGTTTACTTTGATATTGATATTAAAAAATTTAGAGGATTAACATCTTTTGGCCTTGACCAATGTATTAAATTTTGTACATTTTGTTAATTTCAAAACAAAAACGCACATATTTATAATTTCTTTTACATCATACAAAATAAACATGAATATAATAAATTAGAAAAAATATTCAATTTGGTCCATAAAGTTACACCCGAGTCTCAATTTAATCTTTAAAATTTTAATTTCCTCAATTTAGTACTTAAACTTTTTAAATTTTAATCACAGTAGTCTCTGCGATAGTTTTCGTCATAGAGTTAATTAAAAATTTTAAAAACTAAATTAAGGCAATTAAAATTTTAAGAACTAAATTGAAACTCAAATATAACTTAAGAACTAAATTAAATATTTTCTCAATAAATTAAATGACAAATAACATATACACACATTTGTAATCATTATATGTTAGCTTGGTTGTGGGCTTGTGGGCTTGTGGCTACGTGCTCTTTGAATGGGTCTTAGCATGCAAAAGTTGTTCACAACTTATTGGGCACCCTATAATCTAACTTGACGTGAACGTAATTTTTAACGCATAACTAAATAAATAAATCATACTTCTAAACAAAATATTTTTATAAAAAAATATTTTTATTATCTTCATTTGAATAATTATCTTTATTTTATATTTTGAGCTTTCAAGCATTTTATCTTGAAAAGCATATACATAATTTATTTTCTATTCTTATAATTATATGATCCACCAATATTTGTGGACAAAAGTTATACATTATCAACACTAAACCGAGCGAAAGGGACAACTAGATACAGGTCAGGACTTATTAATTCATAGAAATTAAAGCTTAATATATAGGCCTAATATATTGTTCAATTTTTCTCTTTATATTAGTAAATTTCTATAAATATTGAATATTGAATCCACTTCTCAGTTAGTCCTTTTTTTATTTACCCTTCCATTTATTATATAACTTATAAGGCCGATAAAAAAAATTGTCAACCTCATCATTTAATACATTATTATAGTTTAGGAAAAATTTTGTTCTTCTCTCTAAAAAAAAGTTAAAATAACACTTTTTTTTCTTTATTTGTAAAATATATATTCTTTTTTATAATTTTAAAAAAAATTAATCCATTTGAAAATTTTTGTATTTACTAACATCAAATTTACTCATTTTTATAAAAAAAAATTATCTTTTACAAAAAATTCTTAAAAAATATTTTATTTTTTGTGATTAAATTTTGTCTAACAAAATATAATTTAATAAATTATTTTTTTAATAATTAAATTATATTTAACCAAAATATTCTTTAAAATTTTTTAATAGTTAAATTATTTTTTTTACTAAAATATCCTTCAATAATTTTTTAGTTACTAAATTATGATTTTACCAAAGTTTTTTTGAACAATTTTTTTTATATCTTACTATTAGTATCACGATATCAATATATATTATTTTAATATTAAATTAAAAAATTCTTTTCATGTAAAATGAATAGTAAAATATAAAAAAAATATTAAACAAAACTTGTAAAATTATGTTTAGTATTATGTATTGATATTACGATATTACCAAATATTAAAAAGATATTATTAAAAAATAGAACGTCATTTTAATATCTGTCAAAGAGAGAAGTAAAAATTTTTCTATAAACTATTATAATTAAAAACCATTTAACTATACTGGTTATTATTCAGAAATAACACAAGTTAATTAGTGAGTGAAAACTCGACAGGTGTACGCGTAACGGTACCACTAATTAAGCACCCAAGTTTAATACGTTTTCTTATACTCATTCCACCAGTTTGGCGTACTATACCCACAAAAAATCTAGCTAGCTAGATAGCAAAAACTAATTACTTGATGCTTATAAGAAAGTGTCATCATCATTATCTTGACCGTGGCGGATATGTCTAAAACGAGCTTAACTATTATGTATTTATTGAATGGGCTACATTTATATAAGTCATTAGATTTTATTAGATAAAAATCAAACGCTAATATAAATCAAGAGTATTGATGGACTCTAATAAATATAAAATATTCTAATACATAAATAAATGCTTTAAATGACAATACTTTTGTTCATACCCTGACCCAATGACAAAGGCTCAGGTCCAAATAAAAGGCCTAATCTGAAGGGTTAAGCCTAGTTAAGTACCGACCTTCGCGTAAGAAGTCGGTATCAACCACGACTTGCTCTAAAGAAGTCGGACGAGAGATTAGCTGGCAGATAAACACTCATTCAAATGAGTAACCGCCCCTAAAATCTCTCTAACCGCTTCATAAAGCCATATCTTAACCTCCCCAAGATAATTGGGCGGTTAACACCCTAAAGATACGGCACTACTCCAACGGTGGTTATTGGCTCACCACTATAAATACACTGACACCCCTAAGGTATCTCTAAGCCCAATACTCTCTAGACCTGCTAACACCCTTGCTGACTTAGGCATCGGAGTGTCTTTGCAGGTACCACCCCCCATTCACTCACGAACACAAGTCGGACGGAGTCTCCTGAGCTGCATACTCATACGGAAACCTCCTCCTTCATACATTTGGGCCAGCCAACGCCGTCCATTCAGTTAATCTCCGGTTACCCACCGTAACATTGGCGCCGTTGCCAGGGACCCGAGAGATCATCCACTGATGGCGGACAGATCCCACGAAGAAGGCCATGTGGAAACAGATTCCGAACAAGAGAATCTGGACACGGGTAATAACGACGTGGACCTAGCCCTACACCAGGAAGTTAACAATCAACATAGAGAGGGCACCTCCGGGGTAAAAAACCCGAAGGTAAATTCCTCGGACGGACGCGAATCAGAAAAAGGCGGACCATCCCACGTAACTGAACTAATGGGGTTAGTCCACAGCCGCCTGGAACAGTTAGAACAAGAGCGGGAGAGGCAAAAGGAAACTGAAAAGTACCTCAAAGAGGAGATGGAATGGCGAAAAGAGTTAGAAAGAAAACTCTTAAAGCTAGAATCTTCCCTCAAGAGTCACAACTCCCGCGACGAACAAGAAGAACAACTCTCGGGTGGAGAGGATCCTTTCAGCGAGGACATAATGAGGGCAAAAGTTCCAAGAAACTTCAAAAGCCCGGACATGGACCTCTACGATGGAACCACGGATCCTAAGCATCATCTGAGCAATTTCAAAAGTCGGATGTACCTAGCTGATGCCTCCGACGCAACGCGATGCAAAGCTTTCCCGACCACTTTGTCGAAAGCAGCGATGAAGTGGTTCGATAGCCTTCCCCCGAGATCGATCACCAGCTTTGAAGACCTCTCAAGGAAGTTTTTGATGAGGTTCTCAATTCAGAAAGACAAGGTAAAACATGCACCGAGCCTCCTGGGAATAAAACAGGAGGTCGGAGAGTCTTTGCGAGCCTACATGGAAAGGTTCAACAAAGCATGTTTGGAGATCCAAGACCTGCCCACGGAGGCAGTCATAATGGGGCTAGTCAATGGGCTCAGAGAAGGTCCCTTCTCACAGTCCATATCTAAAAGACACCCCGTTTCTCTAAGTGATGTACAAGAAAGAGCTGAAAAGTACATCAACATGGAGGAAAATGCCAAGTTAAGGGACCTGAGTTGGCGACCTGGACCCCCTCCCTCAACTAAAGAGAAGGAAAGGGAAGCCAGGAAAAAGGAAGAACTCGGTCTCGAGAGGCCAAGAAAATATCACTCCTATACTCCTCTGAAAGCTTCTATAGTGGATGTATACAGAGAGATTTGCAACACTGAAAGACTGCCACCCCCTAGACCCATTAAAAATAAAAAAGGGGGGAGCCGCAGCGATTACTGCGAGTACCATAAAATATATGGTCACTCCACAAACGACTGCTACGACCTCAAGAATGTGATAGAAAAGCTGGCTAGAGAAGGTGGCTTGATAGATATCTCATAGAGAGGTCGGACAGCCATGGAAAGAGAAAGCGAGACGATATGGATAGAAGAGACCCACCGCCGCAGACTCCAGAGAGGCATATCCATATGATCTCAGGAGGATTTACGGGAGGGGGGCTTACTAAATCCTCTCGCAAAAGACATCTCAAAAGAGTCTACCAAGTCGGGGAAGAGTCACCCGACCTCCCCACTATTTCGTTCACAAAAGAAGATGGGCAAGGAGTAATCCCTGGGCACGACGATCCAGTGGTAATAACTATGATCCTAGCCAATGCCCATCTCCACAGAACCCTAGTAGACCAAGGAAGCTCGGCGGACATTCTTTTCAAGCCAGCTTTCGATAAGTTAGGGTTAGATGAGAAAGAGTTGAGAGCCTACCCCGATACCCTATATGGATTAGGGGACACGCCAATAAAACCACTAGGATTCTTGCCCCTTCACACCACTTTTGGAAAAGGGGAAAGATCAAGGACTCTGAGTATAGACTTCATAGTCATTGATGAAAGGTCAGCCTATAATGCCTTAATTGGCAGGACTACCCTTAATCGGCTCGGAGCAGTGGTATCCACTCCCCACCTCTGCATGAAATTTCCGACCTCAGCGGGAATAGCAACGGTAAGAGGGGATCAAAAATTGGCGAGGAAATGCTACAATGAAAGCCTAAATCTGAGAGGAAAGGGCAAAGAAGTCCACGCTATAGAGCTCGGCAGCACAAGGGCCAGAGAAGAGCTGCGACCACAGCCGTGGGGAAAAACTGAGGAGATACAGATAGGAAAAGAGGAAGGAAAAAACACTTATATAGGAGCCAACCTAGGGGAAACCCTAAAACAAGGGCTGGCTAAACTCCTAAAAGATAATTCCGACCTCTTCGCCTGGAAGGCCTCTGACATGCCTGGGATTAACCCCGAACTCATGTCCCACAAGCTCTCGGTTTACCCAGGGTCCCGACCTGTACAACAAAGAAGGCGTAAGCTCGGCCCGGACCGAGCCCTAATAGTAGAAGAGCAAGTACAGGCGCTCCTGGAAGCCGGCTTTATTAGAGAGGTCAAGTACCCAACATGGCTAGCCAATGTAGTGCTAGTCAAAAAACAGAATGGTAAATGGAGAATGTGCGTCGACTATACCGACTTAAATAAGGCATGTCCTAAGGACCCTTATCCCCTACCAAGTATTGATACCCTAGTAGACTCCAGCTCGGGGTACCAATACTTGTCATTCATGGACGCCTACTCGGGATATAATCAAATCCCGATGTATGAGCCCGACCAGGAAAAAACATCATTCATCACACCCAAAGCCAACTATTGCTACGTGGTCATGCCATTTGTAAATCATGTTGCTTGTATGTGAAGTTTGTATTCGTAGGTTTTGATGAATGACAAACCAACAAACGACATGAAAGACAAACCAACAAACAACTTGAATGAACAAGCATGTTGAAAGATCAACCAACATTCAACGTTGAGGAATGAAGAGTTGAAAGCAACACAACAACAACAAGAAACTCAAGTCCACAACATTTGAAGACAAGTATAGTGTCTTAGGACTTAGGTAACTTCTTGTTAAGAACCAATTGCTAAATCTCTCAACACACACTCACAAAATGTTTTGATGCACATCTTGCAATTCGATGCTAGCCAAATGGTTTAAAACTTGTTTTCAAAGGTACAAAAGCATAGGAATTGACTCCAACAAGTTTGAGATCAATCCTAAGTATTTTAAAGAGATTTTAAGCCATTCTTTAAGGTTTACATCGATGCACACTCATCTTGCATCGATGCAAAGCATGCAACGACTTGTTGCATCGATGCAAAGAAGTTTGCATCGATGCAACCTAGCTGAAAATTCAAATTTCAGCATCAAAGACACATTTGCATCGATGCAAAGTGTTATACATTGATGCAAATAATTCAAAAACATAAAAAAACGGCTAGTTTTGACAAAAAAGGCTCCATCCCATTAATTCCCCAACGTTTCTAAGGTTTGGGGAATCTATAAATAGATGGATTGAAGCCTTATTTCAGATACTTGAGTATTTGCAAACTATCTTGTTCATATTCCTTCATTCTACACATTTTTTAAGGTGTTATAATACACAAATTGAGAGAGCAATATCAATTGGTTCAATAGTGCTAAACTTGTAATCAAGCACTTTTCTAGAGAGCACTCATTTCATCTCAACAATTCTTTGAGAATCGTTTTCTTGTACACTTTGTAAATTGGAGTGTGATCTCCAAGGATGAGTCAAGAGTTGTAAACACTATAGTCGGTGAGGATACCAAAGAGGTATACTAAGTACTCAAGGCAAATCTTAGAGAAGGTATCTCTAAGTGGAGTGGGTTAGTATACGAGTGGTGATCATATACCGTGAGGTGTTAGAAACTAAGGACTCGGATTGTAAAAGGTTTTGCGCGAGCACCTTGAAGCTTGGCAATAGTGGAACTTCTCAATAGCGATTGAGAAAGAAAGTGGACGTAGGACAAGGATTGTGCCGAACCACTCTAAATAGAGTTTGCATCTCTCCAAACTCATCTCTTCAATATTATTGTCTTTTACCTTT
>NC_029780.3:105325965-105327593 GCF_000817695.3 Arachis duranensis
GATTCAAAATGTTGTTTGATAAAAAGGCAAGACACTAATGAAATTGTGCTAATTGGGCACCGTGTTGACAATGTATACATGTTTAATCTAAATGAAGTTTCCTCAAATGATGTGAAATGCCTTGTTAGTAAAAATGATGAAACTTGGTTATGGCATCGTAGAGTAGCTCATGCTAACATGGACCATCTTAACAAGTTGGTCTCTAAAGAGTTAGTAATTGGCTTACCAAAGCTACGTTTTGAAAAGACGTCCTTTGCGACGCATGTCAAAAGGGAAAACAAGTAAAGGCCTCTTTTAAATCCAAAAACATTGTTTCAACAACAAGGCCATTACAACTTTTGCACATGGATTTATTTGGTCCTTCTAGGACTATGAGCTTTGGTGGCAATTATTATGCTTTAGTTATTGTTGATGATTACTCTCGATTTACATGGACCTTGTTCCTAGCAAACAAGAGTGATGCATTTCGAGCATTCAAAAGATTAGCCAAAGTTATTCAAAATGAAAAGAATTTGCATATATCATCTATTAGAAGTGATCATGGTGGATAATTTGAAAACAATCTTTTTGAAACTTTTTGTGAAGAAAATGGCATTGAGCATAATTTTTCCTCTCCTAGAACACCACAACAAAATTGTGTGGTTGAAAGGAAAAATCGTCATTTAGAAGAAATGGCGAGAACTATGCTCAATGAGGCTAATATTCCTAAGTACTTTTGGGCGGATGCGGTTAGTACCGCGTGTTATGTTATGAATAGGATTATCATTCGACCTATTCTTAAGAAAATACCGTACGAATTGTACAAAGGAAGAAAGCCAAATATTTCCCACCTTCACGTCTTTGGTTGTAAATGCTTTATTCTAAATAATGGAAAAGATAACTTAGGCAAATTTGATGCTAAGGCTGATGAAGGAATCTTCTTAGGCTACTCTTTAACTAGCAAAGCTTTTAGAGTATATAATAAACGCATCATGACTATGGAAGAAAGTATTCATGTCGCTTTTGATGAAACTAACCGTTGTTGTGCTAGAAAAGATTTTGATGAAAATGTAGAAAACTTTGATTCACTAAATTTGAATGGTGAAGACAAAGAAAAAGATTTAAATGAAGCCTCTACAAGCTCAACAAAGGATAGCATTCAAGTTGAAGAAATTGAACCATCACAAGCACAAATAAATGCACTTCCAAAGGATTGACGTACTTCAAAGGATCATCCTCTAGACAACGTCATTGGTGATGTTTCGAAAGGGGTAACAACTCGATCCACTTTTAGAAATTTATTTGCATATAGTGCGTTTGTTTCTCAAATTGAACCATCTACCATTGAGTCCGCAATTGATGATGAACATTGGGCTATGGCAATGCAAGAGGAGCTTAACCAATTCAAACGAAATGACGTTTGAGAATTGGTGCCTAAACCAAGTAATCAAACAATTATAGGAACAAAATGGATTTTTAGAAATAAACTCGATGAAAATGGTACAATTGTTAGAAACAAAGCTAGATTAGTAGCTAAAGGTTATAATCAAGAGGAAGGCATTGATTATGACGAAACTTATGCTCCCGTAGCTAGATTAGAAGCAATTAGGATGCTACTTGCTTTTGCATCCTCTTATAACTTCAAACTT
>NC_029780.3:105329359-105337829 GCF_000817695.3 Arachis duranensis
GCCTCATGGATTTTGTTCAAATTAAGAGTAAATATTATCCGGATTTAGTTGTGATAGCCTATAGTACACTCATGATTGAGATTGATGAGGAAGATGAATCAAATTTCACATTATTCTTCAAGATAGGAAGAAAGGATTATAGGCTAGATGGTGATGAGTTAGCCACCATTTGGGAGTTGCCAAATCAAGGTGACTTGTTTCAAGGTGGTAAAACCCCAATTGATGAATGGGGTTATTCAAAGGACAATGCCATGCATTTGTTCAACCTTGTACAAGGAGCTCACTCCAAAATTAGTTGCAATTCAATGAGTGCGAAACATTGAACTTTGTTATATCTAGTCACCTATGTATTGCAACCTAGAATATCCGGGCATGCGAATGTAAATGATGAAGATTTGATTGTCATGTGGGCTATGATGAATGGGATTAAGATTAATTGGCCATACTTTATAGTACAACATATGATTAGGCTCAAGATGAAGGATAGGAATGGTGGATTAGGATTCCTTTGCCTATGGTCTAAAGTCTTTGATTATGTTGGTATTGATGTATCAAATGAGATTGCCAAGGAAGTACCACCTCAATCTTGTATCAACACTCATCTTCTCAACAAAATGGGAAGAAGAAATGTTGATGAACAAGGTCCTCAAGAGCAAGCTCCTCCACAAGCACCTCAAGCTCAAGAACCACCCTCCTTGGTTGATGTAATGAGAGAATTACAATCCATCAACCAAAACATCCAAAGGATTGAAGTAGAGCATGGTAGGCAACTTGAAGCACTTAATCGTCGTGTGTCTCGTGTAGATCATCGAACGGGTCGCTTGGATCGTTGTATTGATGACTTATATGAGCATTTCGGCATCCACCTACCATATGAAGAGGATACTGATGATGATGAAGACCAATATTGATTGTCTCCTCTTCATCAAGTCACTTTTTATTGCTTTATGTTTATTTGATTATATGAATTGTTAAACTAACTCCTAGTAAGCTAAGGATTTCTATTATGGTTTAAATACTTTGATATTTCCTTCCTAATTTTGTTTAATGATTAATGCTTGTATGCTTATTTGGTGAATAACTCAAAATAGGCTTGGTACCCCTATTTTAAGTTAATGTGCATGCCTTGATATATTTCACTTCTTTAGGGGGAATTATGCATGCTTATTATATATATAAAAAAAAGGGGGAAATCAAATTCTTTTTGAAAGGGGGAATATCTCATCCTTGAGATTAATAGAGAAATTGAACTTAAAAAACTTCATTGTTTTATGCATGCTTCTATGACACATTTCAAACTCCTTTCTTTTTGATAATGTCAAAAGGGGGAAGAAAAGTTTGGGGATATTTGAAGTTTTGAACTTTTGAAAAAGAAGAAGTTTGAGGATTTGAAAAGAAGAAATAAGTTTGCGAAACAATGATTTCAAAAAGACTTCCGCTAAGCAAAAACTTTGATATCTAAATCGTTTTCTTTGATAAACGCCCTTTAAAGGAACAAATGCACATATTTAGGGGGAACTCCTGCAAAATTTTTTTGTGAAGTCTTCTCCAAAGCTTTCTATAAAATAAAGTGCATTATTGTTGCTTTCAAAATCATTTATAAATGCATATCCTCAAAATTGGTTTGTCATTATCAAAAAGGGGGAAATTGTAAATCATGTTGCTTGTATGTGAAGTTTGTATTCGTAGGTTTTGATGAATGACAAACCAACAAACGACATGAAAGACAAACCAACAAATAACTTGAATGAACAAGCATGTTGAAAGATCAACCAACATTCAACGTTGAGGAATGAAGAGTTGAAAGCAACACAACAATAACAAGAAACTCAAGTCCACAACATTTGAAGACGAGTATAGTGTCTTAGGACTTAGGTAACTTCTTGTTAAGAACCAATTGCTAAATCTCTCAACACACACTCACAAAATATTTTGATGTACATCTTGCAATTCGATGCTAGCCAAATGGTTTAAAACTTGTTTTCAAAGGTACAAAAGCATAGGAATTGACTCCAACAAGTTTGAGATCAATCCTAAGTATTTTAAAGTGATTTTAAGCCATTCTTTAAGGTTTGCATCGATGCACACTCGTCTTGCATCGATGCAAAGCATGTGACGACTTGTTGAATCGATGCAAAGATGTTTGCATCGATGCAACCTAGCTAAAAATTCAAATTTCAGCTTCAAAGACACATTTGCATCGATGCAAAGTGTTATGCATCGATGCAAATAATTCAAAAAGAATTGTTTTCTTGTACACTTTGTAAATTGGAGTGTGATCTCCAAGGTTGAGTCAAGAGTTATAAACACTATAGTCGGTGAGGATACCAAAGAGGTATACTAAGTACTCAAGGCAAATCTTAGAGAAGGTATCTCTAAGTGGAGTGGGTTAGTATACGAGTGGTGATCATATACCGTGAGGTGTTAGAAACTAAGGACTCGGATTGTAAAAGGTTTTGCGCGAGCACCTTGAAGCTTGGCAATAGTGGAACTTCTCAATTGCGATTGAGAAAGAAAGTGGACGTAGGACAAGGATTGTGCCGAACCACTCTAAATAGCGTTTGCATCTCTCCAAACTCATCTCTTCAATATTATTGTCTTTTACCTTTGAGCAAATAAATTGTGATCGAAAAGTAGCTTCGTAAGTACTTAAGGAGTAGCTTAAGTCCGATTGGTGAAAAGCTTGATCAATTTATTTGAGTTGGTGCCTATTGGAAAGTAAAAGCTCCTTATAAATGCTTAGCAATTGAGTTAAGCTCTTGGAAAAATACTAGTACAATAACACTTTTGTATATTGTCTTTAACTTTCGCAAAAAAAGATTCATTGTTGTTGCAATACTCAATTCACCCCCCCTCTTGAGTAATTGTGCATAGGTTCTACACCATTCGGATTAAAGAATGCAGGAGCCACATATCAAAGGTTGATGAACAAAGTGTTTTCCCCCCACCTGGGGAGCCTAATGGAAGTATACGTTGACGACATGCTCGTAAAAACCAAGCAAGAAGTCGACCTCTTATCCGACCTCTCACAAGTCTTTGACACCATAAGGTTGCATGGGATGAGACTAAATCCTGCAAAATGCGCCTTCGCGGTGGAAGCAGGAAAATTTCTGGGATTCATGCTAACACAAAGAAGGATTGAGGCCAATCCCGATAAATGTAGAGCCATCCTAGAAATGAAAAGTCCGACTTGTTTGAGAGAGGTCCAACAGCTCAATGGCCGACTTGCAGCCCTCTCCAGATTTTTGGCAGGATCGGCACTAAAATCCCTTCCACTATTTTCCTTATTAAGAAAGGGATGCCCATTCGAATGGACTCCAGAATGCGAGGAGGCGTTCCAAGAGTTCAAAAGGTTTTTAAGCCAACCTCCTATCCTAACCCGACCAGCACCAGGAAAAGACCTCGTTCTGTACTTATCCGTAGCAAACAGGGCTGTCTCGTCGGCCCTGATAAAAGAAGACGAGGTCAGACAACACCCAGTCTACTTCATCAGTAAGGTCCTACAAGGCCCTGAACTAAGGTACCACAAACTAGAAAAGTTTGCTTATTCCTTAGTAATAGCCTCACGAAGGCTACGACCTTACTTTCAAGCTCACACAATAAGAGTCCGTACAAACCAACCCATGAAGCAAATCCTCCAAAAGACGGATGTTGCAGGGAGAATGGTTCAATGGGCAATAGAGCTCTCTGAGTTCGATCTGAGATATGAAACTCGGACAGTAATTAAAGCCCAATGCCTCGCCGACTTCGTGGCAGAATATGCAGGGGATCAAGAGGACAAACCGACTACATGGGAAATCTATGTAGACGGATCCTCCAACAAAACAGGGAGCGGCGCAGGCATAATACTAGTAGATGAAAGAGGAACCCAGATAGAGGTTTCCTTAAAATTTGAATTTCTGGCTTCAAATAATCAGGTAGAATATGAAGCCTTGATCGCCGGACTAAAGTTGGCAGAAGAAGTCGGTGCGACAAAGGTGATGATATACAGCGACTCACAAGTGGTGACCTCCCAAATAAGCGGAGAATATCAGGCAAAGGACCCTAACATGAAGAGGTACTTGGAAAAAACTTTGGAGCACCTTGGACGCTTTGCAGAAACCGAGATCAAACACATAACTCGGGATTTAAACAGCAGAGCGGATGCCCTGTCCAAATTAGCAAGTACCAAACCAGGAGGGAACAACAGAAGCCTGATCCAAGAAACCCTCCAAGAGCCCTCGATAGCAGAAACAGAAGATAAGCAAGAGGTACTCGAAGTAGTCGGTTTAAACCTCGGATGGATGAATCCCTTAGTCGAATACCTGAAATTCGACATCCTCCCTAAAGAGGAGAGAGAAGCTAAAAAAATCCGAAGGGAAGCACAACATTACACCTTGGTGAGAAATGTCCTCTACAGAAGAGGGATATCAACACCATTGTTAAAGTGCGTACCGACCTCAAGAACCACCGAGGTATTAGAGGAAGTACATAGCGGGATCTGCGGTAATCATCTCGGAGCAAGATCACTAGCCAGAAAAGTAATCCGAGCTGGATTCTACTGGCCGACCTTGCAAAAAGAAGCCACAGAATTTGTGAAAAAGTGTCAACCATGCCAGATGCATGCAAATTTCCACGTGGCTCCCCCAGAAGAGCTCATTAGTATCACTTCTCCATGGCCCTTTGCAAAATGGGGAATGGATTTGTTAGGTCCTTTTCCCCAAGCGCCAGGACAAGTCAAATACTTGATCGTGGGAATAGATTACTTCACAAAGTGGATAGAAGCAGAACCATTAGCAACTATCACCGCTCAAAGAAGTCGCAGGTTCCTCTACAAAAATATCATCACAAGATATGGGATACCTTATTCCATTACTACGGATAATGGAACCCAATTCACCGACGCTACCTTCAGAAGCTTAGTAGCCAGTATGAAAATTAAACATCAGTTCACCTCGGTAGAACACCCACAAAAGCAAAGGGAGCTTGGGCTGAAGAGCTCCCTAAAGTGCTATGGGCTTATAGGACAACCCCCCAATCCGCCACAGGAGAAACACCTTTCCGATTAGTCTATGGTGTAGAAGCCATGATTCCAATAGAAATCAATGAGCAAAGCCCAAGGGTAATTCTACATGACGAGGTCGGAAATGTACGGGGACACAAAGAGGAGCTCGACTTGCTCCCCGAAGTCCGAGAAGATGCCCAGATAAGAGAAGCGGCATTAAAACAAAGGATGACTACCAGGTACAACAAGAAAGTCATTCGAAGAACATTTGCCCCGGATGACTTGGTCCTAATCAGAAACGACATTGGAGTCAACAAATCAGGAGAAGGAAAGCTCGCCGCAAATTGGAAGGGACCATACAAAGTCAAGGAAGTGTTAGGGAAAGGTTATTATAAAATAACCGACCTGAACGACGCTGAGCTACCAAGGTCGTGGCATGCTTGTAATTTGAAAAGGTACTACAGTTAAAAGCGAACTCTACTCCCTGATGTACTCTTTTCCCAACTTCATGATTTTTTCCCAAACGGATTTTTTCTGGAGAAGGGTTTTTAACGAGGCATCATAGTAGAGGCTAAGGGAAATAGGCTATCAAGACCCTTAGTAGCAAAAAGGTACCTCCCCAATTAATAAAGATCTTTTTCATTTACAATATCTATTATAATATCCTTCTTTATTTTTCTAAGTCTTTCTACGAAACGCGCCGACTTAAGCTCGACAAAACGTAAAAATCCCATGAACCGACCTAAATGGTCGTCAGGACGACGAGGAACAAGTCGGCGTAAAGAGGTTGTATGAGTTGATCGTAAAAAACTCGGGAACAATCCGACTCCTTAGTCAAAATGAGAACCCGAGTAAGACAAACTCGGAAACACTCCGAGTAGATGAAAAACGCATCACAAAAATAACCTAAGTCATAAAAACTCACTAAAGCAAAGTTGAGTATAAAGGATAACGAAAAGAGATTGAAAAACCTGAGAAAAGTTTAAAGGCTGCCTAAAAGCCCTTAAACAAAAAGGCTTGGAAAAACAAGACAAGCCAATAGGAAAGGTTTTCAGAGAAAGATCAAGAGGGTTTTAAATTAGAAAAGCATACACGCATAAGGTAACTTAAACCCTTATCCAAAAAAGGGTATTTATTTTGTTAAATCTAAACCCTTATTCAAAAGGGCACTCGCTGAAATATTTTGTTTACAGCCTTAAAAGGCCAAAGGAAATTGTTCAAATATCACCAAACAACATACAAATGAGTTTAAAAAAGGGGGGGACTCACAGGCCGAGCCCCCATATAGCCATAAAAAAAATCATTTTTTCAGAGGAGTAGAAGGATCACCACCACCAGATTCAGGAGGAGCGCCACCAGGACCAGGAAGAGAGGCTGAAGGGGAAGTCGGAGGAACAACGGAAGAGCTCGGAGCATCTTCAGAATGAGGAGGGGACTCAATAACCCTCTGTCCCCGAGTCTTCAATTCTGACTCGGAAACAACCACGGGGACAGGAGGATCCACGATAGCACCGTCAATAACGACTTTATCAGGATGTAAAGGAGAAAGATCCAAGCCGGGAGCAATAACTCTGACTTGCTCCAGGAAAATTCTCCAAGACTCCTCGGCACCATCAGCAATTGAGTCCTCCAACTCGGCGTATGCATTCCGAGAATTCAGCAAATCCTTCCTCACAGACACAAGATCCTGAAATAAACTCTGGTAACTATCCTGTGCTGTCTTCCTCAAATTTGCCTCCATAGTACATTGGGCCCGCAGTTTGCTCTCCTTCTCCCGGAGGCTATCTCTCTCCTCCCTCAATTTATCTCTCTCCTCCTTCAACTCCCTCTCATGATCCTGGTAAGCAAGAAGCCTCCCCTCCAACTCTTCAACCTTCGAGGTTACCCCCAAAGAGCTGAGGGGAGTCTTCTCAAAAATATCCAAAAGCTTGCCACAAACACCCGCCGCCCGAAAACTCTCCTCAGCCAGGATGGTGAGGTGGTTCCGAACAGAAACATCATCCATACTTATATGAGGATAGATTTTCTTTCGGATGAATGCAAGAGCATCCGCCTTAACCCCACCATCAAAAGAAGAGCCAGACTCTAAAGTCTTACGCTTCTTCTTCTCTGGCTCAGGAAGAAGTCGGGCAGAAGAAAGTGGTCGGGACAAGCTGGAAGAAGAAATCACAATGGGTTGAGAGGGAGTCCCCACGTTCTGAGGAGGAGGAGGAGGAGGAGGAGGAGAGACGATTGTCCTGGCACCACCGGCCCTGGCCCGAGACTTCGCCTTAGCCTCCTGAACTCTCTGGTAAGAATCTTGAGCATTCTTCCTTGCCATATCTACAAAAGAAATAATTATCAAAATTCACAAGTCGGCAAACCTTAAGTCGACAGAAACAAGTCGGAAATAGGAAAATGCATTTACTACCTAGTTGCGACCGAACAAAGGTCGGCGTCCCCTGGAGGATTTTCCTAGTGTCCAAGTATGGGGCCCTCCCCCACGCTTCTCGGAAAAACCCCACAATGGCTGCCTCCACCTCGTCCAGGTCATCTAGACCATACTTTTCACAAGGGGAGGCCTCCAACCAATAAAGGGGAAAGCGAGGGGAAGAATGCTCATCCAGGAAAAAGGGGTGGTGACCCTCTACAGCTTGCACTTTGAAAAAATAGTTTTTGAAGTCATGGAAGGATTCGTCAAAAAGGGTGAAAATCCTCCGACCTTGTATGGCCCGGAAGGATACCCATTGCTGTTTGTTGTTTAGCCCACTAAAGGGCTTAGTCATATGAAAAAGAAAGAAGAAAATCCTCAAAGAGGTCGGAAAGTCCAAAGCGTGACTAACAAACTGATAAATCTTCAGAAAACCCCAAGAATTGGGGTGAAGTTGAGTAGGGGCAACTCGACAGTGGTGCAAAACAGATATTTCAAAATCTGAAAAAGGAAGAAAAACACCCAAACGGGTGATCATGCATTCATACATAAAGAAAAAATGAGGGGCCGCCTCATTGACTCTCCCAAAACAAACCCGGTCTTCCGGACCCGGGGTTATCAACTCATATTTTGGCTCGTCCTCCTCCGAAGTACAAAGCCTGTGATGAGTACGAAGATGAGTGATAAACTCAACGTCGACCAAGGGTTCCTCCCCAAGGACCGTGACATCAACCCACTGAGAAAGAACATCTACAGAAGCCATTTTTTCTTTATATAAAAGGTGATAGAAACCTACAAAAAGGAAAAAGGAAAAGAAAATCAAAAAACACGGTCCCTAAAGAGAGGGGATACGAAGCCAAAACCTACAGACCAGCCTATCCACCCACAAAACAAAGCATGCAAACATAAGGCATGATGTGAAAGAAGTAAAGCTAACCTTTATCCGAAAAATGAAGGTTGGAAAAAGCAGAAATCTTCGAGCACAAGAATGCAGCACGAGCAAAGAAAGAAGAAGTTTGAAAGATTGCAAAAACGGAAAAATGAAAGAGAGGGAAAGTATTTATAAACATGCTAAG
>NC_029780.3:105339904-105341968 GCF_000817695.3 Arachis duranensis
TTTTTTACTTTTAACTATTATAATTTCTAAAATTATAAACAAATTATAATTTTTATATTCACAAACATTAAAGTCTTTGTAATTATAAATATCTAATAAATATAAATATAAACCAAGTTGTCATCCAAAACATAATTATAAATATTGTTCCCAAAGCAAAATAAATATAATCTAAAACATAACTATAAATATTGTCTCTAAAACAAAATAAATATAATCCAGAATACTCAATTTTCATCTTCATTCTCTTGTAAGTTAGGTTAGGGAAAGTTGGATTTTGGCAAAAAAATTGTAAAAATACCCCTTGCTAAAAATAATAAGCCCGGCAGGGAAACTCGTCCCGCCCCGCCAAAACCCGTGGTTTAAGCGGTGCGGGTTAGGCGGGCTTTTACTATTTGGCGGTCCCAATTTTCCAACCCAACCCGCCTTTTTTAGCGGGTTACGCGGGTCGACCCGACGGATTTAGGCCCGTTTGTCACCCCTATATATATACTATTTAGTAATTTTTTATATATTAAATAATTATAATCATATAATAACATTGAAATCAGAAAATATATTAAATCTATTACAGTATAACTATTTAAAATATCATTTTTATATAATCTTTTAATATTATAAAAAAATTTTGCATAAAAATTTTGTGGGTTTGGCAAATTCTTTTAATTTGACCGGTTTCAAATCCTAGTCCGACCCACCTTTTTTAGCGAATTCGGCGGATCGGCTTGACGGACTCGACCCGTTTTGCCACCCCTAATATATATTAAGAAGATTATCACATATTTTACTATATAAATAAAGATAAAAACTTTTTGTTCTAAAAAATATAAATTAAATAAATACAAAAAATATAAATTTTTTTATTCTTAAAATTAATTATTATGCAAATTTTTTTATAATATTAAAATAATATTTTAAACTATAATATAAAATATAAAATAATTAAAAACTTAAAATTAAAATTTGAAATACAAATCTTCACTAACATTTTATTAAGATTCAAGTCTCAACTTCTAAAAATAACTAATATAAAAAAAATCATAAAATTTTAATACTACAATAGTATCTTATTTTGAAATAATAAAAAAATAATTAATTCACAAACCTATATTTGAAATTCACAAAACTTTAGGCTTGAGCTTGTTATATATATATATTGATGAATGTGATATATTTTTTTTATGTAAATAATCTTTTAAAAAAAAATTTAGTTAGTTAATAAATTTTAAATATAATAATCTAATTATTTGTCAAGTAATATAAAATAAAATTTTAATTATTTTATATTTTTATGTTAGTTATAGTTTAAAATATTATTTTAATATAATTTTTTAATATTATAAAAATTTTTTGAAATAATTAATTTTAATAAATAAAAAATACTCATATATTTTATATTTAATTATTTAAAAATAAAAGATTTTGTTGCCGTTTAAAGTATTGTGTATTAAAGTATTATCATTTAAAATATTTATTTATATACTAGGATATTTTATATTTATTAAAATTTATCAATACTCTTGTTTTATATTAATCTTTGATTTTTATCTAATAAAATCTAATGACTTATATAAATATGACTCATTCAATAAACACATAATAGTTGAGCTCGTTTTAGACATGTCTATAATATATTAGTGTATACATGGACCATTATTAATTAGTGCCCATTTTGATTTTGATAAGGTCAATGATGTAATGATTGAAGGCAGAGTGGGATACAGGAAAGGAATATATTGAATGAAGCTATATAATTTGTATAATGCCATTTGTCACACCATAAAACATGTCAAGAAAGTAGACAGACCCTACCGATAGATTACGCAACGTAGGGGTGTGGAATATTTCATATATTTTGGGTAGTTGAGTTATGATCTAGCAGTGGATGTTGCTACGTAGTGCTTCAATTAAAATTTCCAGTTTTATTACTAGCTACTGTAACCTTGTTACTATTCTCAATTGTATTATTATCCTTTAAAATCAACAATATATATTGGTGTTTATTTTCATAGTATGATAAATTCATACGTATTAATATTATAAAAATATAGATAAATAATAAAA
>NC_029780.3:105341989-105362955 GCF_000817695.3 Arachis duranensis
TAAATATCTTTTTTTATATTAGACTAAACTATCTATTTAAATTAATCAAAGTTTAAAAATTCAAATAACTTTAATTTTAAAATTTTAAATTTTAAATAATTTAAAAAATAAAATAAAAATGCATTTAATTATTTATTCATAGTAAATAAAATTATTTTAATCTTGTTGATGCTTTCCTATAAACCCTATTCTCTCGATATTGGGAAGACATTTAGTTATTCTCCCATGCTTCTCCATTCATTGCTGAATTTATGGAATTCGTATTGGAAAGTTATGAAATCAACGAACAAGGTAGTGAAGTAACATTCAAGAGAAGGAACTTGAGGTATGTGAGAGGCTATGAAAGATTGAAGCATGGGTCTTCCCATAACGTCCCAAAAGTAGAAGAACATGGTGATGAAGGAGAAGATACTGTGTAAAATTTATAACTTTTCACAGTTTGATAAGTATACGGCGTCTTGGGCATTAACTTATTTTCTTTTTCTAAACATTTATATTTGAATGCAAACTTAAAAGGTGCTGATATATTTGTATACATTATTCATCAAAATATATTTTTTTAATTCATTAAGTATTTTTTTACGTAATATAAATTCAAAAATGTATATATGTAATGTAACGTATTAAGTAATAGTGTTTAAAATGTATTTTTCAAAAAAAAAAGTGAGAACTTAAATACATTTTACATGACAATGTTTAAACATAAAAAATTCAAGTTAAAAATATATTACGACAATTGAAAGAAAATCGCTGTTAATAGATTATTAGAATTGACCGCCGCATTAACTGTTACAAAATCGACTTTTTGCCACAGTTACAGCAAAACCACGGTAAAATAACAACTTTTTGGAAGTTTCTCCCTAGTCCGTTGCAACAACTGTCGCCAAATTTCATCTAAGTGATCTAACAGCAGTTTTGGAAAACCGCTATTAACAAATCGCCGTTATTTATCCGTTTTTTTATAGTGATCCTAAATTCAATTTTATAGTAATATAATTTAAACTTTAAATTCCAATTTCATAAAAATTTCGTCAATTTAAAATTAAATATAATTTTAATATTTATATAATGGTATATGTATATATATAATATAGTAAATTCATAATTATTTTTATTTTTTGTTTATTTTATTAGATTAGAGTAAAAAATTCAATTTAGATCAATTTAGATAAATAAAAATATTTTTGATTGACACCAATATATGTCTCGTATTATACTGTTGAATAACAAATTTTCAATTATCTAGTTAGAGAGAATTTGTGTGCTTGAAAGTCTCTGATAATTAAAAAATCAAAATTTTACCATGACTGCAATTTTATCCAAACAAATTTCAAAAAAAAAATCTAATAGTAGAAATGGCCAATTTGCAATGGAGGAGGTGGCCAGCGACAGTGCAAATTTCTCGTCACAGAGTAAAATCGGTGCAGATTTTTTACGGAGTAAAGGTACGGCTTGAACAAATTTGTTGTCGCGGAGAAAGGATAGTCCAAAGAGAGGAGGCGGTGACAGGAGGTGTCGGCGGTAGGGCTGACAAAGCCGCGAGGAGAGGAGATGGTTAGAGAGAGAGTGGGAGAAGAAAGGTGAGAGAGAGACAAAGAGGAGATTTTGAAATAAATGGGGAGAGGTTCGCTCTTCAAATTTTAGGGTTCGTTACCGCCGAATTTACTGGTGGATAAATCCGATAATAATACATTTTGGGTCACCAAAACACAGTTTTTCATGCACTAATGAGGTTTACCAGCAAACAAATCCGCCGATATATCACACATTATATTTCATGCCTATTTTTGTCGTTTTTCCTTCAATTATTACCGATAAATTTACTATCGAAAGTGGAAATCAATTGATAATAATTTGATCTGACAAATTCCACATCAAAATTGAGCATAATTTGTCAGTAAAATTGACACGAATATACGACATTAAATTCAACGGTATTCAACGCATCTCTTATAGTGTCAACATATTTATTATATTTTATTATTATATATATAGAAATTTAATTTTCTTAGACCGGTAATAATATAAATAAATTTTACACAGATATAAAAAAATTGAATTAACGATAGTTTTTATTAAACTACTCTTCTATATTAGCCTATGACAATAATAAAGAAATCTTGTGACCCACAAATTCAGTTTAACAGAATACATAAATTTAGTTCTAATTTTAGTCTTTATTATCTTATCTTTATGTTATTTTCTTATCTTATTTTATCTTTACTTTTATCTTTCGTAAGTAATGCACTATATATATTTAGTTTTACCTTCATAATTCAAATGTTCAATTCAATCGATCAATAATCAATAAAAATTCTTTTCTTTGCTTTCCCTATTCTTTCACAATTTTATCATGGTATCAGAGTCTTGGTATCCTCCTTGAAAATGATATATAAGCTATCATCTTTCTGGTGAAAAATCACCCTACTTCTTTTTCAACCTCTTCTCACAATGAATAATCAATCTTCCAATTCAGTTCAAGATCCAACCAATCTTTGTTAAATGCATCCAAGTGAAAATCCTACCCCAGTTTTGGTTTCTCCGGCTCTTTACCAGCAATTTCGTCTGCGCCTCCTTTCTTCTGACAGTTCCATTTGCATTCTGTTTCAACAGTCATGTCTGCATTCTGTTTAAGCAGTTCAATCAGCATATGTTTTAGCAGTTTCATCTACACTCTTATTGCGCTCCACGCGCCTTTTTTTTGTCGTGCTCTACGCGCCATTTGAAGTTATTGCGTCATACGCGCTCTCTAAAGATCAACAGATCAATCTTATTGCACTCTATGTGCTTATTTTTTCATTTTTCTTTTGAAGATCGCTGCTCAAACACAGCATCTCTATTTATATTTTTGCTACTGGCAGCTCAAGCTCTGCCGCACGCATTTTTTGAAGATCGCTGCTCAAGCACAGCATCTCCTTTTATATTTTTGCCGCCGGTTCAAGCTCTGCCGCACTCTCTGCGTCACTACGTCAGACGCATTTTCCTCAACAATTTCATCAGAACTTATCCAAGCTGTGGATTATTGACATCTGCATCCACCAACCTGCGGGGGCGTATTAAATTACTCTTCTATATTAGCCTATGACAACAATAAAGAAGTCTTGTAGCCCACAAATTCAGTCCAACAGAATATATAAATTCAGTTCTAATTTTAGTTTTTATTATCTTATCTATCTTATCTTTACTTTTATCTTTTATAGACAATGCTTTATATATATTTAGTTTTACCTTCATAATTTAAATGTTCAATTCAATCGATCAATAATTAATAAAAAAATTTTTCTTTACTTTTTCTATTTTTTCACAATTTTATGAGTGTTTATAGCAGTTTCAAGTCGCCTCTAAACGAATTTATGACATTCGACGGACCGCAAACACTTACCATATAGCAAAAGTATTCAATTTTTAAATGCACAATTTATGAAATTATTTAAATATAGAAATTTAATTGAATAATTATATAACACTCTTTATATTATCGATAAATTAAAATTAAATTTATATATCTCATTTCAATTCTTTTATTCTGACACTGAATAATTTTTAAAGTGTCTCACTCTTAAAAGGAGGATAATGGGTTTGTGCTAGGTCTTGCTAAAAAGAAAGCACCAACTTTAATTTGGTTGTATCCACCACCTAATTCTAGAGCTCGATAAATTTTAAAGTATATGTTTATAACTTTATATATGTTATAAATATATTGAAGTGGGAGTAGAGTGTGTGATGATCTTTACCTAATCTAACCTTCATATAATCTAATTTTATTGTATTATTTATTTTAGTCAGATATTAATGTGTTTTTTGAAACTAAATGCATGTCCATACTGGCTAACTTGGAAAAAGTATGAACTACATATTCTGTATATAAATTGAAATCAATTTTAAATAAAGTCATATATTTATCAAATAGTCGATATATAATAAGTTACACCCAAACCAATTATATATATCAGGAATTTCAGGATTCATCAACCGCACTAGAAATAAGAACACCGATAGCTTACTGAAATGATGCTAATAGTTAATATAATAATTACATCAAATAAAAATAATTGATCCTTAATAACCTTTATTTTTTTTGTCCATAATATTCTCCGACTTGAAAGGCTAAAAAATAATTTATTGTAAATCTGATTTCATTTAAAAATTTATTATTGATCAATAAATTAATATATATATATATATAAATAAAGTAAAATTTAAATTTTTAATATTTAATTAAGCAGATAAATAAATTGTCTATTCCATCAACTCAAATTTTTCTTATTAGAACTCATCAAGATGAACTCCGAAGTTGAACCACCCATGTGGAAGTAATATACATGCTTATATATTATTAGCTTATTGTATATAACACATGAAGTCTATATCATTGACTTTAAATTAATTTGTAACTACCATTTGTCTACCACTTTCATATATACACACCATATTAGATTTGACAACAATTTGCTTATGCACTAACTAATTTCGTCTGTTAATTAATGTAGCAACGTGTCCTATCCGAGCCTCATCTTATTTGATTTTTTTTTTCAATACTATAGTAATAATGCATAATTAATTATCAAATAAATGACATAAAAAAAATGTCTACAAACTAAAT
Organism: Arachis duranensis; assembly: GCF_000817695.3. Taxonomy (NCBI): domain Eukaryota; kingdom Viridiplantae; phylum Streptophyta; class Magnoliopsida; order Fabales; family Fabaceae; genus Arachis; species Arachis duranensis. The sequence goes on from NC_029780.3 coordinate 105,346,593, forward strand.
TATTTGAACATATTAAAAATATAAAGACTAAACTTAGGTTCAGACTTTCTAAACTTTCTGTCCGTACTAAATGTGTGTGTGTGTATATCCATCTATCACATAATATACACTACTCTAGTATTTTTATTTTGCCATAATATTTACATGATATATTATATTATTGCATTAATTGACGGCATTCATTTGAACAGCTTGACATATGGGAACGCAGGTTATCAGTTCCATTTCCTTCCTTATAAGTTATAATATGAAGCGATGAAAAGTCAAAAGTGGAACTTTCAAGGGTTTTGGTCATCATGAGTTTTATAGTAAGGATGAATGGTGAAGTGCTGCTTAATTGCGTGGATAAACGGTGAGGGTTGTAAATGTGAAGAGTGTATAAAATTAGTTTTATATTAAAAAAATAAAAAAATGAAAGTTTATAAGTTAAAAAATTTATTAATTTATTATTTTAAAATTTTAAATTATATGTAATATCTTCACATTTTATATTATTTCACTTGATTTTTTTTTTAAAATTTTTTTGATAGTCAAAAATTTCCCACAACGATCCAACATAAACAACAAAAATGCATACACCACTCCCTCTCCATCACCAAATTAAAAGGATCATAATTTAGAATTTAAATTTCTTATGTGATTTACTAAGAAATGAAATTTTTATATTTATAAATAATTAAATTTGACCCAAATTACTAATATATAATAACATGAATAAAATAGATAAAAAAGTTTTCTCATTTACTCTTAGATCACTAACTTAAAAAGAAAAAATAATCCCCTCATGACACGTAGTAGAATAGAATAGAATAGTAGCACCTTACACCTAGGTGTAGCTTATCATAGGAACCTACTAGAAAACCATACCCTAAGAAAGTAATGTGTATAAATAGGGTCCCATACCTCAAAAATTGTTGTATCAAATTACATGTTCCTTGTCTCAACGCATTAATAAGATATCATACTTACGCATTCCTAGCCTGTATATAAATCTTGACATAGATATTCAATTTCATCACACATTTGAGTTTGTGAAACTGTGAGTAGACACTTAGATATAAACATATATTGGGAGAGCAAGATGGCAAGCTCCAAGTTCATTGGGGCTATTCTTATTGCTTTGTTGCTTGTGGAGGTTTCATTTGCTGCTAGGGTTAGAAACGGATTATTAGGTGCAAGAGGAGGTGGTGGTGGCGGCGGCGGTGCTGGTGGAGGAGGAGGTGGTGCTCGTGGCTCTGGATATGGATCAGGATACGGGTCTGGCGGAGGTGAAGGGTATGGTGGAGCACTAGGAGGAGGAGGTGGTGGTGGTGGCGGCAGAGGAGGAGGTGGAGGAGGTGGTGGTGGGTCTAATGGTTCAGGATACGGGTCTGGTTATGGATCCGGGTATGGTTCTGGATATGGGTCGGGTAGTGGAGGAAGAGGTGGTGGTGGAGGCGGAGGAGGTGGAAGAGGTGGAGGTGGAGGAGGTGGTGGAGGCTCAAATGGCTCTGGTTATGGCTCTGGCTATGGCTCTGGCGAGGGAAGTGGTTATGGCAGTGGCGGAGGAAGAGGTGGTGGCGGTGGTGGAGGAGGAGGTGGAGGTAGCGGTGGTGGTGGTGGTAGGTATGGAGGTTCTGGCTATGGTAGTGGCTCTGGCTATGGATCAGGTTATGGGTCAGGATACGGCGGCGGAGGAGACGATGACGGTGGATTCCGCCCTTAAATGCATGAATTAGGTGGAAAATATATAGTGTAATTGGTTTAGGGTTGATGAATGAGGGTATATGAGTAAATCTTTGTTTGCATATGGGTTTTCCAACAATAAAATGTAGGGTTTGGCTTCATGGTCGTCCCTTCTTCATGCATGCATGCTTGTAACGCTGCTTTATTAAAACTTTTATTTTCATTATGGACAATTATTATTCCTAGCTCCATAAATATTGCTACATATATATTATCTTTTGTTATTGCTGATGATGTTATCTAACATTATTATTAATGAAATAACACTTCTCTCAAGTTAGCTCTTATCGTTCTTCTTCATATATATACATAATTAGGGAATGAAATAACATTAGCATATGAAGGAATAAAATATAATTGTTATTGTTTTTCTTTTATTTATTTAGTTTCTTTTTTTTTTTTTAGTAACAGAAATATGAGATTAGTTTGCTTCAGTGGATATAATATTTATATGTGCATCTTTATTCTAGAATTATTAACAGATCAGAATTGATAATAGAATAACACATTATAACAATTTTAAAACGTTGAGTATCAGACTTAATTAGGATATTTAAAACATACATTAGAAATAATTTTATTGTTTGAGAGAAAAATGATATTTGACTATAATATATATTATATTAAATAATTTAGTTAAACATATTAAATTATTTAATAAATTTTCAAACATTATCTTTATTATATAAAAGACAAGATCAGATGTGTATATATATAATACAATAAATAAATAAAACATAGAACCTGAGGCTCTTTATTTTGTTTTATTTTTCAATTCAGAATTTATTATATATAAAGAAACGTTTTCTGAACCACTAAAGGAGTCAGTGTAACAATTAGAGTGTTTTGGTGTATATATGGTTCAAACATAATAAATTTTAAAATTATCTTTGCAATTTTTTAATAAAAAAATGAAATGACCTAACTTAATTCTGTATAATATAATTAATTAACCTATATTATTAGGGTTAAAACTTCAAATTAAATAATTATTAAAATGATAATATTATCTCAGTATTAGGTCATTAGGTGATACAAGATTTCAACACACTTTTCGCACATCATCGAGACATTAAAGTATATGGAGTTTGTGTTGACCAAAATATCTACTCATTAATACCTTATCTAAGATTTTAGATTTTAGAATATAATAAAAAGAATATGCGCCAATAAGATTTTACAATTGAGTAACATAATTTAATCACAAACTCACTAACTCATGAAGCGATTATTATCAAACACTTATAAATGTACTAGACATACATTTAAGTTTTTAACTAATAATTTATATTTAGGATAAATTTTATTTTAATTCCTAATGTTTTGTCTTAAATATTTTATTTCATTTTATTTTGTCTTTTAATTAAAATTATTTTTTTCAAAAATATTCCTTTTCTTTTATTATTATATTTTTATTTCTTTTTTTATCACTTTCACTCTCAAATCACTATATTACCATTAACTACTATATATAATTATAATTTTTGTCACTATTTAAAAAAATCATAATAAAAAAAGAATACTTTTAGAAAGAAAAACTTTGATTTTGACCATAGAAAACTAAAATAATTGGATAAATTATAAGATATTTGGAATAAAAATAGAGTGTTTTAAATGCAAGTGATAAAATTAAAACATAATTCAAATGTTAGAAATTAAAATAATACTTTATTATTATATTTAATACATTGTTATTTTTGTTGGGTTAAAACTCTAATTTTATTTACAGTAATAAAACAAGCGATGAAGATTGGTATAAATTGAATTCTTAATTTTTAGCCATAATAAATTTAATACTGTATCATAAAATCATTAGATAAGTATACATAGAGTAATGTTAGGAATAAGCATTATAATAATCAATTTTAATCAACACTATAATGAGTTATTAAACAAGTCAAATATAAAATTCACTAAAAATGAACTTTTATTAAATTTAATTATAAATATTTTTTAATTAAATTTCAAATGTTTTTATTTTAAAAAATTTCAAATGTATTTTTTATGTTAAACATTGATTATAATATTAATTGTACAATATTAATTTTCAAAACTTTCTCAGATACATAACATTTCTAACTACTACTGTAACAATTTTTATATCATAACTTATAATTAGAAATAGGCCTACTATTAAACACATGTGTATGAATACATATGAATAATTGTAGATGCGGTTCCTTTTCTCTGATAGGAGTGTTCATGGATCGGATTTTTATTTCTAAGTTTGTAGAAAATATTCGCATCCGATCTAAAAATTGTGGATACGATTTTATCCGTAGTCTGATCAGATTAGATAGGATTTGATTTGTACTCTTTACGGATCGGATCGCAGATATCAATTTTACATCTGCGTATCCGATCTGCAGATCCGTAGATCCGCACAATAATAATTAAAATAAATAAATAAATATAATTGGTATTATATTTACTGGTTTGTATGTTTTAGTTAGTAGTTATTATTCATACATTATTTTATTTTATTTTTGTTATTTAAAAAAAATTAATTAAAAATATTTTAGGAACAAATAAATTTAAAAATATAAAAAAAATATTTTTATTGAATTTTTTTTACATAAAAATATGATTATAAAAAAATATTTAATCAGATATACCTGATATCCGATTCGATTCGATTCACAAATGTGTGGATTAGATCGGATCTAATATTAAAAATACGAATATTATATCCGATTCAATCCGATAAAAATTATGGAGATCAAATTAAAATTTTGGCCATATTCAATCCAATCCGCATATACTCCTATTCACTGGTGTCTTAATTAAACCGATCCCTTGAATGCACTGGAAAGAAAACCATACTCTATAGTAGCCTTGAAAATGAGATCAGAGCATCCAAAATCTGTGGGAGAAAAATTAATAATGATTTGTATATATATAACTGAACTATCTATTAATTACATTATAATTTTGATCTATTGAAGGTAAAATTAAAGAGCATTTTTATAACTCACATAAAAATTAATTAAAATAGCACATATTGGATAAATGATCACATTAAAAATTCGATGCCATTTGTCACTCTAAGAGCACATTTGAAGAAAGCAGACAAACCCCACCGAAAGATTATTAGAGACAATAGGGGGTTTAGGAATATTTCATATTTTGGGGGTAGTTGAGTTGTGACTTGTGATAGTGGGATTTTGTGGTGTATGAATTTTGTTGTTCTGGAAAATAAAATAGAAAATAAAAAATAAAAATGGTGTGAGTGTGCAAGGTCGGCTACCTGATGGGCCTGTAGTATAATCCTTAAAGCTGTTCCCATTTAATTTGCTTTTCTGTGCATTTTGATTATATTGTTTTCATATTAATTAACTTTCAAATTTATTTTAAGGCTACATATAAAGGCATATATATTATATTACCCTTGGAAGATATTAGAGATCAAATCAAACCGAAAAGAGAAAGCACCGATCGAATTTCGATTATATTTCATCTCTTTTTGATAAATTTGTGATTTTTATTAAAATTAATAGATATATAACTATTTATACTTTTTTATTAATTTAAAATTTTGTGACAAATAATTTTATGTGACAGAGCATATTTATTTTATAGGAGATGGTGTGTGATCCCTACCTAATATTATCTCATAAATCATGCTATATAAAACTAATTATAAGTATTTATATATATCACCGGTAATATTTAAGTCAAAATTATTTTATATAATATAATATCTGTAAATTTATATACATAATATTTATAATTATATGTTTATTATATTTAAAATTATATAATTATTCTAACGATAATTAATAAATATTGAATAAAATAATTTTAAACAGTTTGAATTAATTTTTATTATCTTTCAAAATATTATTGGTATATCACATACATGTTCCGCAATAAATTATATAGAAGAAAACAGTTTACAAAACATTATTCCCTTATTATTCCCATGACACCACCTATTCTTATTATTTACATTATCAAAATTATCAACTGATAATGGGTTACGTTCCTGGTGCACTTGATTATCAGAAAACAAAAAGATCTTTTGGTAATTCTCTTCAAAATATATAACTTTTAATAATAAAATTAAGATTTAATTATTTTACAAGTCTCCTATAATTTTACATTTTTAATTAAATTTAATTTTAAAATTAAAAAATTTATAATGTATCAAATTTTTATACTAAATAAAAACTTTTATTCAAATTCTTATAGTTTAAACACTTTCTTTAATTTAATCATTCCACCACTGTTTAGACGTAACCTACCCCAGAGTTTTAAATAATATCATTTTCGGAAGAAAATTTGTCTAAAGTCAAAGCACACAACACGATTAGTGTGTATGTAAATATAAAATTTTGCTGTAGTGCACTGACAAAATGGGGACGGAGATGATTGGCTCTATTTCTTTAATTTCCTATAATATCCAACGTGGAAAACTAAAGCTTGGTGCCTTAGTCAAAATTTACAAAAAAAAAAAAACTTATTTAATTTAATATTATTTTAGTCTTTTATTATTTTCTACTAAAAATACTAATTTCTTAATATTCTCTTTATTCGGTAGCTTATACTTAGGGCTGTCCATGGATCGGATCATATTCGCAGATCCGCGGTATTTATCCGCATCCGATCCGATAATTGTGGATATGATCCGATCCGCAGACTGATCGGATCGGATAGGATCTGATCCGCACCTATTAAGGATCGGATCGCAGATTTCTGTACTGTATCCGCGTATCCGATCCGTGGATCCGCAGATCCGCACAAAATAATTAAAAAATAAAAATAAAAAATATATATAAGTTAGTTACTTTGTGTTGTAGCCACCTAACCTAACCTTAATCTCATTTTCACATTTTGCACTTCACGTCTTCACCCTTCGTCCCTTCCCTTCTTTGTTCCTTCCTTCACAGCGCTGAAATGTGAAAGCCTGAAACAAAGTGAAACCCAAATCTCCAGACCCCTGACCCCCAATCTCTCAGACTCTCACATATTCTGCCGTTCACCCCGCCGTTCACCCCCGCCGTTCCTGCCTGCGCTGGTCGGTTTTCTCGTCAACGTTGACGACGATGTTCAGATCCTTGAGCAGGCTGTTATGGCATTGAATCTTCGATCTGGATCTGGACAAAATTGAAGACAGCGAGCTCTGGTGGAAAACCTTGATGCTCAAGAACCAGAGCAACACTAGCAGCAGCTGCTTGGATTCTCTGGTGGAAAACTCCCAATCTCTCACCCATAGGCCCTAATCTCTTCACCGTGTTCAGGACTTCAGATAATTTTCATAAGTAACATGCTAAATTGAAATGCTCTATTTCTCTATTCTGTATTTGGACTCAATTTTTTGACTTATTTTCAATACATAATAGTAACCTGTTGTAATTACCCTTACTGTTATTGTGTTTTTTAAAGAATTCTGCATGCTCATGTTATTGTTTATATGAATTCTGTGAGATGCTGGTGTTCTATTCTATGTTTATATGATTTATGTAATTATGTGAGATGTTTCTTGTAGGATTGTGTTGCTTGAAATGGCTGATAAGCAAGCAGTTACAAACAATACAAGTGGATCTGAAGTAGGGAGCATTCCTACTCCACCAAATGTTGCTGCATCGACACCTTCTGAGTCAGTAAGGGGAGGAGAATCAGTGACTAATCCAGCCTCAAGTGATGCTCCTACTGCTGGGACAGAGACACAGACAGGCCAGCCAGGTAAACGAAAGGCTAACAGGCCCCCTTCTATTGTTTGGGATCACTTTAAAAAAATGCGGAAGAAACTAAAGCTCAATGTAAACATTGCTTGAAATGGTTACAATGTCATAGTCGTAGGGATGACACCTCTAATCTAAAAAAACACATTGGAACTTGTGCGAAGAACCCGGATAATCATGTTGATAAAAAACAAAAAATCCTTGTGTTCACAAATTCTAATTTAGATGAGCCACCAACATTGAAGGCAATAGACTTTAACCAGGAGTGGTGTAGGCTTTCACTTTGTAAGATGATAATAATTGATGAACTCCCATTTAGGTTTGTAGAAAATACCGGATTTAGGGACTTTTGTGGTGAGATGCAACCTCAATTTAAAATCCCGAGTCGTCAGACAGTTGCTAGAGATTGTATGCAATTGTATATAGAGGAAAAGACCAAACTTAAATCCCTCTTGGAGTTGAACCATCAGATGATTTCCCTACCCACTGACACTTGGACTTCTATTCAAAACATGAACTATATGTGTGTAACTGCTCATTACATTAATGATGGATGGACGTTGAATAAGAAAATATTGTCTCTTAACATTATTGCTGATCATACTGGTGCTACCATAGGAAAAGCGTTAGAGAAGTGCCTGAAAGATTGAGGTATTCGGAAGCTTTGTACTGTAACTGTAGATAATGCTAGTGCCAACTTTGTTGCTGTGAATACTTTGGTTAAAATTATGCGAGAATGGAATGGTTATACTATGTTCGGTGGGAATTTGTCCATCTGAGATGTGCTGCCCATAATTTGAACTTAATTGTTTGTGATGGTTTAAAAGAATTAAGCTCTTCTATTGCTAGGATAATAACTTCTTGTAAGTTTGTGAAGTCCTCTCCATCTAGATTAGCAACCTTTAGGAGGTGCGCACTTGAGACAAACATTACTAATCGTCAAATGATTATTCTTGATGTGCCAATTAGGTGGAATTCTACTTATATGATGTTGGAAGTGGCTGAAAAGTTTGAAAAGGCATTTGCTCGTCTTGTGAGAGAATATGCTCATTTTGAGAGATATGTTGACGATGAGGGGGCCTCCTAGTGATGAAGATTGGAGTAGAGCTCGTATTTTTATGCAGTTTTTGCAAATTTTTTATCATGCAACTCTTTCATTCTTTAGTTCTTTGAATGTCACTTCAAATACTTTTTTCCATGTATTGTGTAAGATATTATGCACTTTAAATAAATAGATTGTAAGTGATGATTTGGTGTTGCGTGAGATGGCATCAGCTATGAAAGCTAAGTTTGATAAGTATTGGGATGATTCTGATCACCGTTACTCTTCTTCTTCTTTCACTTCAAGTGACAAAGCCAATAAACCATCTTTAAATTATCTAGTGCTTGTTGCTGTGTTCCTTGATCCTCGTTATAAGTTGGAATATATTCAGTTCACTTTATCTGAGATGTATGGTGAAGGTGAAAAGTCTTCAAGGATCTTCAAAAAATTGAAGGATATTATTACTAAATTGTTTGAGCAATATACCATATGGAATCCTCGCCCTCCTGAAGATACTCAAGATACTAGCTTTTCTTCCGATACTACACCAAATCCTAGTTTAGACACGAGTGACATTGATAGCATTATGATTGAAGACCCTATGAGCAAGTGGAAACAAACACAAATGATAAAGTTAAGTGAGCTCAAGAAGAATGAGATGGATAGGTATTTGGAAGATGAAGTGGCAAAAGATTTTAGTGGATTTGATATATTGAGATGGTTGAGAGGAAAGACTCTGAGGTATCAAATTCTGTCTTGCATGGCTAGAGATATATTAGCCATTCCTGTCTACTGTGGCGTCTGAGTCAGTTTTTAGCATCGGAGGTCGTGTCCTTGACCCTTATCGTAGTGCTTTGAGTCCCACCACTGTAGAGGCTTTAATTTGTACTCAAAATTGGTTAAAACCTGCTAAGATTTTGGTTGAGCTTGATGAAGGAGATGCTGCGGTTGATTCAGGTATATAATAAATTGGTTCATTTATTTTTCGTCATTTTTTATTCTTTATTTTATCCCATTGGCTTTGACATATTTGGTTGTTTAATTGAATAGAATTTTCTAGAGTTACTAGTGCTGGAGATCCTGAAGTTCAAAGTCAATTACATCCTCTTGAACCATCTTAGGTATTATAAGTTTATAACTAAGTACTTGTATTAGTGTATAATAACTTAGACTATTTTTTTGTTCAATTTATTCTAACATGTTTCACTAATTTTTCAATATGTATTATTTTAATAGGAATACACGATTCATGGTTGCTGCTGATGTCTGCTGCCTGCTGATTTAAGAAGGGATGGATCAAGTTGTTTTATTTTTAAGTAGCAAGAAACTTCATTCTCAATGTTCTTTCAACAATCTTAGATTTTAGTGTGTTATAATCTTGGATCAAGTTGTTTTATTTCTGCTGATGGTTGATAAGCATTTGCAGATTGTTTAGATTTTAGTGTGTTATAATGTTGCTATTTTATTTTAAATGAGGCTTTTAGTATTTTAGTGCTTGTTGTTTTCACTTATTGGAAGTGTTTGTTGGAATGTTTGTTATTATATTTACTTATTTGTTAGTTTGTATGTTTTAGTTAGTACTTGTTAAACTTGTTATTTATGTATTTATTATTTTATTTTTGTTATTTAAAAAAAATTTGATTAAAATTATTTTAGGAACAAATAGATTTAAAAGTGTGAAAGAAACATTTTTTATTGAATTTTTTACTTAAAAAGATAATAAAAAATGAGCTTAATCATGCGGATATATCCGCAATCCGATCTGATCCGATCTGCAAATGTGCGGGTCGGATCGGAACGGATCCGACACTAAAAAATACAGATATTGTATCCGATCTGATCCGATAGAAATTGTACTGATTGGATCGAATTTTCGGCCATATCCCTCAAAGCAGAAAAAACTAAACAATAATCTTTTTGGAAAACTTTATCCCTCTTTCATCTGCACAAACCAACGATACTACTATGGCTGGAAATTCTTCAAACCACCTAAGCCCCTTTTTTATAACTTGTCCATGCTTAGCCGAAGCAGCAGCACATTGGTTAGTCTCTCTGAAAACATGCCGAATCACCACCCTATGTGGTCTAGTCATAAGATCTTCTATGGAACGCACCAACGAAGCTCCCACATGATTCTCCACCACGACACTTTGAAGAAGGTGAATGACACAACTAGAATCAGACTCCACCACAAGGTAGGGGATGCTTATTTCCACTGCTAATTTCATACCCACAAAGAACCCCCAAAGTACTGCAATTGTGATTGTATACTTTCCGATGTTCATGCTAAATCCGGCAAGAAACCTACCTCTAGAGTCACGGATGATACCGCCACTAGCTCCTCTGCTACCCGGTTGTAAGACAGATCCATCAACATTTAGCTTGGCCCAGCCCTCTTCAGGTGGTTTCCACCCAATTTTCACAGTCATGGTAAGTCTGAGAATTTTACTACTCTGTTCAGTAATGCTGAGAATGTAATTGTAGTTTGCTGCTAAAACTGTAACCATATGTTGAATTGGGGCTTGTTGACTATTCTGATTATTGAAAACAAGCTCATTCCTGCATCTCCAAGCTGTGTTGCAGGTAGTAATAAAGATGATGGTCCATGGTGTACCATTGTGGGAAGGAGTAAACTTTAAAAGATTGCTCTCCAGCCATTCCTTGTGGGTTTGGTTGAAGAAGTCAGGCTTCAAGTTACTATTGACAATGCTATTCCAGATGGTGTGGATGAAAGGACAGTCATTCAACACATGAAATATAATATTAGAACAGAAATGTTAGTATATTTTTTGTTTTGAAACACACGTTAAAACAACTATTTAATCCTATTGTAATTCTTTACTACCAGCGTGTTTGTTCGGTTACTTGGTTCTCAAACAGTTCGGATCTACTGAGTATCACAGAGTGGTAATGCTAGAGACTGGATCTGGTCAAACTCCGGGGATGAGGGTCCTCCGAGTAAGTAGTGTGAGAAGGAGGTGGGGCCACCTGCAAAAGAATTCTAACGCTCAAGTCAGTGTCCGTATAAGAGACGGTAGTTAGGATTAGGGTTTTGTGACGTACCTCTGGGGAGAGGTCGGATCCTCCCCTTATATAGTCTGTACTTGAGTGGGTTCCACGTGAACAGACTCTCTTTCTTGAAAGTTTCCTTCCCAGTTGTCTAGCTTCAAGTGGGGGTGACATTCGGGCCACACCCTGGTTTGGGTTTGATAACTCATCGAGTCGGTCAGACGTCCGGACCCAAGTTCTTGGTCACCATTGGGCTGGGCCGGAACAGTGCCCCAACGTGCTAGCTGCAGTCGTGGGCGCCGTGGTTTACGCATTCTTCTCAACTCCCCCTTTGGTAGGGTTCCTGACAGGTCGGCCGCCCGTGATAGGGGCGTGCCTCCTATGCGCAAGTAGCCCTCGCCTGCTCTCGGGGGATGTCAATCGTCATCTTGTTTCTCGCGCTGGGCATTTAATGCCCATTATGACTGATTTGAAAGCCTGTGTGAAAGGTCTATTCTGCCCCTGCCTTTCCCGCTTCTCACTGTCAATAACCTTTCAGTTTTCATGCTTCTTCTCCCTTTTTTACATTTCGAATTCCGATCATTTCCCATTACTCCTGTGTTCACTACTGCTTCCTCTTCCTTCCTTTCCCTAGTTCTCCCAAACTCAGACGTTCCAATTCATTCTCGCTCAATTGCATTTCCCTGGAATTTGCCATTCTCCATTCATTGTTTCTTGGTAAGCATTATTTTCCTTTACTGCCAGTGGATCAATCCCGCTTTTTTCATTGTTGTTACTGCTGCTTCCTTCTTTAGCTATTTAAGTTGTGTATAACTGCTTTATTTTGGGTTTTACGGGTGCTAAATAGATTCTGAGGGCGTTACCATTAGGCACAATGTTTGCTTTTGATTTGCTATCAACCGTAGACTAGTGTCCAATAGGCTGTAGCACTAGTTTCCACTTCTTTCGAGTTCCCGAACTACCAGTCTAACTTTAAGCAATGCCCCTCACTGTAGGTATCGTGCATCGTCCCATTCCGAGAGTCCCCATGGACCGTTACGCCTGGATTACCTCGGACGTAAGGGATATGCCCTCCAGAATGACCCTTGAGAAGCTCCAGGAGTTTTGCCGCTCCGACCTACTTTGTGGGGGGGTCCTGAGCAGGAGCGTTATCATGCGTTCGTTCCCGGGGACCAAGAATGAATATGTCACATAAACCTAAACACCCCCTGAGTTACCGACTGGATTTGGGTGTATAAATCAATGTTCACCAGTCTGGGGGTTCATATCCCCTTCTCCCATTTTGTGATGGCGCTTCTGTTCTGAACTGGTGTGATGTGGCACCATTACCATTGCACCCGAACAGCTGGGCTTCCATCGAGTGCTTTGAGATGGGATGCGAGTACCTGAAGCTACCGGTCTCTGTGGAAGTTTTTCTGTGGTTCTTCCTCTTGACGAACCCTTCAAAGGAAGGAAGACATAAGAAAGGGTACATGTCTTTCCAGGCTGTTCAAGGTAGATGAATCTTCAGGTTGTTCGAGGATTCATTCCATGGCTTCAAGAAGAAATACTTTAAAGTACGGCACGTCGAAGGTCAGCACCCCTTCTGGTTAACCTTAGAGGGGAAGCATCATTTCCCGACTTATTAGAGCTTTGGGGTTGGGCCTGGGACCAACGCCTTTACAAAAGTAACTTGAAAAGGGTTGACCCAGCAAAATAAAGATATAGCTGACGTGTTATTGGCTATCTTTGGTAAAAACAATGATAACCATCACCTCTTAATGGATTATCATGAGATGGGTAGGAGCTACATAAATGAGTTGTCGGGTGGCCGTTGTTTCCTGTTTCTTATGCTCAACTTATTTGCTTGCCTAACAAACTTCTAACTTGTATGTTTCTTCGTTTCAGTATCCATTGCTACCGAGCAAGTTGATCTCGAGAACTTAATGTCCCTGTTTCTCCCTGGGAACAGTTATGACACCTCTGCCACTCCAAAAGTTGATGCTCTGCCTTCTCCAACTCCAAAAGTTTAGTCCCAACCTCTTCAAGGGGAGATCGCCGGAACAAGCGCTGGTGTGACCCCTTAAATGGAGGTTTTGGGAGAGGAGTTGGGTTCCAAGGTCACCATCCTTGACAATCTTAAAAGGAGGAAATCGACTTCCAGCCCGGAAGGGGTCTTCACCGTGATAGAGAGGAACTTTAACGCTGGGACCTTTATTGAAGCTCAGCTCCTGCCCGGTACCGAGGAGTTCTTCCACGGTAGGGACCTCGCTTCTCAAGCCAAGTGGGTATACCGCACCTTGCTCTGGGCTACCGCAATAGCGAGAAAGGCAGAGCCCGTCTTGGTTGGTGCGGAGACCCTGGAAGGCAAGCTCCAGGCGGCTTGCCAGTCTGTGGACAAGTTAAAAGCGGAGGTGGCGTTGGTGAAGAAACAATTGGCTGAATATAAAGAGAAGGTAAAGGTCTCCGACGAGACGGTTGCTCGGCTTACTGAGTGGGAGCTCACCCTGGAGAGCCAACTCAACGCTACTCGGGGCCGAGCGGAAGACCTAGACAAGAAACTTGCTGACGCCGTCTCGTCGACAGATGCTGCTAAGGCCGAGGTCGCCAATATAAAGAAGAAAAACAAAGAGACCGTAAAGCATGCTCAGAATGCCATAGGGGCTACCGAGGAAGCGATCAAGGCACAGGTAAAGTTGCTGGTCCCTGATTTCAATATCTCCGTTGTCGGTGCATTCAAGACCATCAAAGATGGCAAGATTGTTGACCTTCTGGGGAAGTAACTTGTGAATATTTGTACTTTTGGGCTATGGTGGCTATGTAGTGTATGTTGTGGACATGTTGGTAGTTTTTAGGAGTAAACTGTTTACCGTTTGTTTATCAAATGATTAATTGTCAAGCTGACTTGAGGCTTTTACTCTTAATCGTTTATATTGTATGGCCTTTGCTTCAATAGCCGTTGACTAATCGTTGTGATTTTGCTGGCTCCTGGGGTGATTGTCTCGAAGTGCCGTGACGTTGGTGATAGAGCAGATAGCAAAACATTAATAATTGACTTAAATGCACACTCAAAGTGGTAAGTCGAGAAAGAATATAAGAACAAGTAAACCTTCAATAAAGTGGAATAGATAAAAACTGAAGTAGGATAGAATAAATAAAGACTTAAACGAAATAGAACAGAAACAAATGTTACTAGATCATGGAGTAACTGATTGCCATTACTAGATCAGGGGAGTGACTGGTCACCAGGTCCTGTGCTGGCATTTACGGGTAGAATCTCTTCAGGTTTGCCGCATTCTATGTCCTGGGCACCCCTTTCCCGTCCAGCCGTTCTAACTTGTAAGCTCCATTCCCGACTGCCTTTCTTATTCTATACAGGCCTTCCCAATTGGTTGACAGTTTTCCCTCTCCAGGGGTTGGTAGGCCTACATCGTTGCGTTGTAAAACCAAGTCGTTTGGTTCAAAGCTCCTCTTTAGTACCCTGGCATTGTACCTTAGGGCCACTCTCTGTTTCAGTGCTATTTCTGATAAATGAGCCACCTCCCTAGACTGGAGCAGCTATGGGCTCGGTTCTCCTACTTCCATAGGGATCACTGTATTGACTCCATAGGTGAGCTGGCAAGGCGTTTCCTCAGTGGAGGATTGCGGCGTCGTCCTATAGGACCACAAGACTGAAGCGAGTTCGTCTGCCCATGTCCCCTTCTTCTGGTCAAGCCGTTTCCTGAGGCCTTGGAGGATGACTTTGTTCGTTGCTTCTACCTGACTGTTGGTCTGTGGGTGCTCTACTGACGAGAACATCTGCTTTATCTTCAGGCCGAAAAGGAACTCACCAAACTTCTTATCAGCGAATTGTGTCCTGTTATCCGGTATCACAACTTTTGGGATTCCAAACCTGGAGATTACTTGCCTCCATATGAACTTTTAGCAGTTTTCCGACGATATGCTAGCCAGTGGCTCCACCTCGACCCACTTAGTACAGTAGTCAATGGCCACGATTAGGTATTTAACCTTTCCAGGGCCTACTGGGAAGAGCCCCAGTAGGTCAACTCCCCACTGACAGAAAGGTTGGGGGGCCATCAATAAGCTCAACTCCGCTACTGGGGTCCTGTAGAAGTTGGCATTTTCGTGGTATTTCTTGCATCTCTTTACAAATTCTTGGGCATCCAATAATCATCGAGGGCTAACAGTAACCATCGCTAACGAGCTTCCTGGCCAAGGCCATTCCCCCAATGTGGTGACCACAACGTCCCTCGTGGACTTCGCTTACGACGTAGTCCATTTGGTCGAGGCGTAGGCATTTTAACAGGGGCTGGTTTAGCCCTCACTTGAACAAATGGCCTTGTATTAACACATACTTGGCTGCTTCCCTTCTTATCATCTTTGTCGCCTTCTCATCCTCGGGGAGTTTGCCGACTTCCAAGAAGTTAAGAATTGGGTCAATCCACGAGGCTGTGTTCACTGTTTGGGTCATGCACAGGGTCACCGTAGGCTCCTTTATCAGCCCTTGAATCAAAGACTAATTTTCCAATCCTGGCTTCGTGCTTGCCGGCTTTGATTGAAGGTCGGTGACGTTAGGATTTTTGCCAGTAAAAAATGTCATAAAAACAGTCGCGTTGTAGATATAGTCTCTAAACCGACAAAAATCCCTTCGTACAAACGTTTTGGTTGTCACAAGTAACAAACCCCTTTAAAATTGATAACATAGTATTTAAACCTCGGGTCGTCTTCTCAAGGAATTGCAGGGAGGTATGTTCTTATTATTGGTTATGAGTCTGTAAATTGGGGTTTTGGAAGTAAGGTGATAATATGTTATATGATAAGTAAAATAAAGTAATATTAATAAAATCTCTTGGCAAGGTATAAGAACTGGAGGTCCTATCCCAGTTATCCTTATCAATTGTGATGAGAATTGGATTCTTCTCCT
>NC_029780.3:105362999-105368802 GCF_000817695.3 Arachis duranensis
GGAATAATAAAAAGGAACAATCATAAACTGAAATGCTTCAAATATCATTTAAATAAAATATTCAAATCTTAACATGGAAAAGTTCATAAATTAAATTGGGATAAATAAAAATAAAGAACCTAGGATTGAGAGTCACTCCTAAAACTAAGAGAAATTCTAAATCCTAATCCTAAGAGAGAGAGAGGAGAGAATCTCTCTCTTTAAAACTACATCTAAAACATGAAAAGTGAATTATGAGTGCCTGCTTATGAATGGATGCATTCTCCCACTTTATAACCTCTGGTCTATGCTTTCTGGACTTGGATTTGGGCCAAAAAGGGGTTTAGAACTCGCTGGGGCGTGTTCTGTAATTTTCTGGTGCGTGGCCTCTGTCACGCGTCCGCGTGGGTCACGCGGTCGCGTCATTCGGAGCTTTTCCTTGCCACGCAGTCGCATCAGTCATGCGACCGCGTCATGTGCGTTCTGCTTAAGGCGCGCGGTCGCGTCAGTCATGCAGCCGCGTTGCTAAATCTTCGCTTCTGGCACGCGATCGCGTCATCCATGCGATCGCGTGAACACCAGTTTCCTTAAAGCTCCGTTTTGCTTTCTCCTTCCATTTTTGTATGTTTCCTTTTCCATCCTCTAAGTCATTCTGCCTTAGAAAATCTGAAACTACTCAACACACTAATCACGGCATCGAATGGAAATAAAGGTAATTAAAATAATTAATTTTTAAAGCTTAGGAAACAAGTTTTTCACAATACGACATAATAAGGAAGGGAAAGTAAAACCATGCAATTAATGTGAATAAGTAGGTGAAGGATTATATAAATCACTCAAATTAAGCACAAAAGAACTCACGAAATATAGGTTTATCAGTCGGCCTATGCATTCCTTTCTCTTGGGACATGCTGCACCACGACCTCACCAAAGTCCTCGCTCAAACTTTTAACCCTCTCCAAATACTTCTATAACAAGGAATCTCTAGCCTGGTAGGTCCCGTTGATTTGGTATTTGACGATTTGAGACTCATTGTTTACCTCAACTCGTGTTGCCCTGACTTCTTTCACCAAGAGTAGGCCTCCTATCAAGGCTTCGTACTCTACCTGGTTATTCGAGACCGGGAAGTCGAACTTGATAGACTGTTCATAAATCATCCCAGTTGAAATTTCAAGGATTATCCCTGCTCCACCAAAAGCTTGGTTGGAGGCTCCGTCGACATGGATCTTCCACCGTGTGTCAAGGTTCTTGTGGGGTCCCTAGTCACCTCTACTAGGAAATCTGCCATTCTTTGAGCCTTAATTGCCTGCCTAGGCTTATACTACAGATCATATTGGGATAGCTCAACTGCCCATGTCATCATCCGTCCCGCCAGGTCGGGCTTCTGCAGAACTTGGCAGATTGCTTGGTCAGTTCTCACGGCGATCCGGTGCCCCTGAAAGTACTGCCTCAACCTTCGAGACAAGGTCAGGAGCGCGTAAGCCAGTTTTTCCAGCTTGATGTATCTTAGCTCTGCACCTTGTAGCACTTTGTTAATGAAATAAATCGGCTGTTGGGCTTTGTCCTCTTCCCGGACTAGGTCGGCCACCAAGGCCACGTCAGTCACCGCCAAGTATAAGAACAACATCTCACCGTTTTTAGGCTTGCCCAGAACTGGTGGGGATGAAAGTATCTTCGTGAAATGGTCGAAAGCTTCTTCGCAGACTGGGGTCCATTCAAAGGGTATTCCTTTCTTCATGAGATTGAAGAAGGGGAGAGCTTTGGCTGCCGACGCCCCGAGGAAGCGGGATAGGGCCGTGAGCCTTCCGACCAATCTCTGTACGTCTTAAACGCATCCTGGGCTTATCATTCACAGAATGGCTTTGCACTTGTCCGGGTTAGCCTCAACCCCCCTCTGGGTTATCATGAAACCAAGGAACTTCCCCGCCTCCATGGCAAAGGCACATTTGAGCGGGTTGAGTCTAATGTTGTGCTTATTGAAAGACATGAAGACGGCCTCTAGGTCGCCGACTAGGTCCTTTGGTTGGCTGGTTTTCACCAAGACGTCATCGACGTAGACTTCAACTGACTTCTCGATGAGATCACTGAACACTTTGTTCATTAGCATCTGGAAGGTTGCTCCTGCGTTCTTCAGTCCAAACGACATCACCCTGTAACAGTAAGTGCCCCCTGGCATTATGAATGCCATTTTTTCCTCATCAGGTTGATGCATTGGTATCTGGTCATATCCAGAGTACGCATCCATAAAGCTCAAGAAACGATATCCTGCTGCCACATCCACCAGGGCATCAATGTTTGGGAGAGGAAAGGAGTCCTTAGATCACGCCTTGTTAAGGTTCGAATAATCGACACACATCTTCCATTTTCCATTGGCTTTTTTTTATAAGGATTACATTCAACAACCACGTCGAGTATTCAGGTTCCCTGATGAACCCGGCTTCTACAGGCTGGCCGTCTGCTTGGCCACCTCGTTAGCTCTTTCTTGGGACATCTTCCTTTGCCTTTGAGCAATGGGCTTAGCATCTGGCTTTACGGCAAGCCGGTAAGATATGAAATTGGGGTCCACCCCAGGCATGTCGGCTGGGATCCAGGCGAATAAGTCACCGTTTGTCCTGATGGCCTCAATGAGGGGTTCTTTCAGGTTATGGGGGAGGTTCCTATTCACAAAGGTGAATTTGTCCTCCATGTTCCCAACTTGGAATTTCTCCAAATATCCCTCGGGCTCGAGCCTCGGCTTATTGTCCACTCTAGCATCTAAGTCGGCCAAAAAGACCCGGATGCTTCCTTTGATTTCTTTCTCAAGGAGAGGCTGGCATTGTCGCATGGAACCGCTATTTCTAGGTCTCTTCTGAGGGATCCAACGGACCCATTGTCAGTGACAAATTTCATTAGAAGAAGCTTGGTGTATATCACAGCAGAGAACTTATTGATCGTCTTCGTCCCCAGGATGACGTTGTAAACTGTGGAGTCTCCTAGGACTACAAACTCGGCCATTACCGACCTCTTTCCTTCTGCTCCACCGATACAAATCGGGAGGGTGTCTATCCCATCGGGTTTTATAAAGTTGTCCCCTAAGCCAACGACCCCATGCTGATGGGTTTTAAGGTCAGTCTCACGGAGTCCTAAGGCATCGAACACATTTCTGAACATGATATATCGGCCCCCGTATCCATGAGGATCCGCTTGACCAAGCCCGTTCTGACTCTCGCAGTAATCAGGATAGTGGGATTTTTTGGTATGTTGTAAGTCCACTGGTCCTCTGGTCCAAACGATATCCTCAAAAGTTCCTTGTGCTAGGGTCTATGGCTACCCGATGACACGTCTAGGACTTTGCCATCGTTTTTGGTGGCGGACCTAGACTTGGGGGGTGCGTCTCTCCCTATTATCATGTTTACCACAGTGAGGGCTTTGTCAATGTCCTTGCTAGGTCCTCGCTTCTGTTTCACGACCAGACCACGATCTTCCTCGGAACGTTCTTGCTCCCTTCTCCTGGGCTCCCTTATGAACTAGGAAAACTCGGTTAGCTTACCTTCATGAATGGCTTGTTCCAAGGCGTCCTTCAGGTCAAAACAGACCTGGATTTTATGGCCAAATCCTTTGTGGTAATCACAGTACAAGCTCTTTTTCCCACCTGTTTTGTCTTTCAGTTGCCGGGCTTCGACAGGATACCTTTGTCAGCGATCTGCTGGTAGACTTCCACAATTGGGGTCGTAAGGGGGTATAGTTTGTGAACTTTTCCAGTCGGGGGAAATACTTGAAAGGTTTAGCCAATCCACCATCCTTGGAGGGTTCTTTCGACCTTTCCCTGTGCCCGGGTTGACGGGTGGGAGGGTTGGCCAGCAGTCACTTATTGGCCGCCACCACCTGGCTAACCTCCCCATCGTTAATGTACTCTCTTGCTAGGTTCTGGATCTGTTGCATTGTCCATACGGACTCGGTAGTGAGGTACTTTCTGAAATCTTCATTTAACAGACCGTTTGTCATGCATAGGCTGGCCACTGAGTCGGTCAAATCATCAATTTCTAAGCACTCATCGTTGAATCTGTTGAGGAACTTCCTAGTTGGCTTGCTAGCTCTTTGGGTGATCCTTAAAAGGTTAATGGGATGTTTAGCTTTGGCAATGTGTGTGGTGAACTGTGCTAGGATGCTACGAGTTATGTCCAAAAAGGTCGTAATGGACCCTTGCGGAAGCGCATTGAACCACCGGATTGCCGGTCCTACCAAGGTCACGGGGAAAGCACAACACCTCACCACATCGCCAACACCCTTGAGGTTCATTTTGACCTCGAAGGCCGTTAGGTGTTCCTGAAGGTCTTGGGTTCCATCTATCTTATGTCCATTGGCTTGTTGAAGTCTTTTGGCATCCAGACCTTAAGGATGGAGGAGTGAAAGGGGTTGCCCCCATGATTATCGGGTCTCGTCACCTTCTCGGCCTCTCCCTGTTCTCACCTTGGCCCTCCGACCCGTCATGGGTCAAGGGGGATCGAGTGTCTGCTCTGCGTCTGGTACGATAGAAACAAAAAGATCCCCACTGAAGGTTTCTCCCCAGGAATGAAGGTAGTATTGACCAGCAATCCAGCATGGGTTTATACAGTAATCAGAATCCTCTCTATGGAGCATATTGAGCTACGTTATGGAGACACAGGAAAGAAGTTCAAAGTAAGGGGTGAAGAGCTGAGCCCCTATGATCCTCCTCCTTAGAGGAGCTGACCGTCAAGCTAGTGACGATAAAGAAGCGCTTGTCGGGAGGCAACCCGATAATTTCGTATCCTTAGCTATTTTTATTTTTCATTGTAGTAATTTTCTTATTTTATTTTTATTGAGTTCTTACTAATTTTCTGATCATGCAGCTATGTTCTCCCAGGAACCGAACACCTCAAGCTATAAAAAAAAATTCCACGCGACGCGACCGCATCAGCGACGCGTCTGCGTCGCAAGGAGAGGGGAGAAAATAAAAACGAACAGAGAGTCACGCTGGAGTGTGGCTGGAGGCGTGCCAGTGGCACAAATCGCCCCACGCGACCGCATTGCCGACGCGTCCGCGTCATGTGGAAATATTAGCCCCCAATGCGACCGCGTGACCCACGCGGCCGCGTGCCCTGATTTTTCAACGTAAAAAGGGTGCACAACCAAGTATTGTGCTGGAGTGGTGCTGGCTTGGTGCTAGACGCATAATCCCTATCAAGCGAACGCGTCGCCGACGTGTCCGCGTCATTCCCGTCTGAAGCCACTCACGCGATCGCATACCCCACGCGATCGCGTCACCCCTAATTTGGCAAATATTTAAATTCGAACAGAGAGTTGTGCAGGCGCGAGGCTACACTCGCGCCCGAAGCATAACATGGGTCACGCGACCGCGTGACCGACGCGACCGCGTCAACTAACTAAAATGCAATCACGCGAACGCGTGCCCTACGCGATCACGTCGCTTGCGCCACAGTAGTTCACCGCCCAGTTTTCTTTCTCTCTCTCTCTCTCCCAATCCTAATTCTCTCTTATTCTTTTATCCTTTTATTTTTCTTTCCTCATAATATTTATCTCTTTCTATTTTCAGTTCTTATTTGCTTGAGGACAAGCAAACCTTTAAGTTTGGTGTTGACGCTTCACTTAAAGCTTTTCTGTTTATTCCTATGGCACCAAAAGGGAGGCGAATCATCTTCACGGAGGAGCACAACCTGAAGAATAAAGCGACCGCTAGGATAACTAAGGTGGTTGAGTTCCTTTCATTTTTATTCCTCCCCTTTTTTTTCTATGTTATGTTCTGGCTTTCTGCTATTTTGCTTTGTTTGTTGCATGATCTTTTATTAGTTAGAATTCTAGGACT
>NC_029780.3:105368845-105388391 GCF_000817695.3 Arachis duranensis
ATTTTTGAATGCATGATATGAACAGTGCATATTTGAATCTGAATCAAGGGATGTTGATGTATAAGGAACAGGAATTTAGAGAATTATTATGACTTCTCTAAGATAAACAAAAATTTAATCCTTGAAGCAAAAGAAACAGCAAAAGAAAAAATCATTATATAAATAAATAAATAATAATAAAAGCAGGGTCTAAGGCTCTGAGCATCAATAACTAGGGAGGTCGGACATGATCAAAAGCTCAAAGAGTTGTTTCCCTAGTCATATGCTTGTGGTGTGATTGTGTCAAGTAATCCTTGAGACAGAACACTTAGAGTTGAGATCAATTGCATTTAACAGAGTATGCCAAAGGCTTTGAGCACCACTGTCTGGGAGTAACTGAAAGAAAAATCAGAACTCAAAGGGAGTTCCCCAGTTAAGTGCTTGTGGTGTTTTTATGTCAAGTAACTCTTGAGACAAAACATTTAAAGTCACGGCTAGGCTCAAGGTGCAAAGCACCAAAGAAAAATAAATTAAAGTAATTTTTGCTGTGTTCAAGGATTAAACTGAAATGTAAAGATCAGAGAATTCATAATATCATCCGGATTCTAATTCTGAATGACAATAACATTCTTGATTCAAAGGAGAGTGAGATGCCAAACCTATTCAGGATTACAGTTATAAACCCCACTATAAAAAGAGACATGAGCTTAATCGAACTCTCATTCTCGTGCAAATTCACATCATAAGCTTATATTAGTTTTGGTTGCTTGAGGACAAGCAACAGTTTAAGTTTGGTGTTGTGATGCGTGAGCATCTTGTCTATCTTTTCCTAGTGAATTTGCATCTAATTTGTTGAGTTTAATTAAGAATTAATTATATTTTAGCCACTATGGATGCTATTTTGAGTTTTGTGCAATTTTATTTATTTTAGGTAGCATTCAAAGGGATTTGATGAATTTTCTGCAGAGAAAAAGAAGAAACCAAAGAGATGACCAGCGAAGACCGACGCGGACGCATGGCTCACGCGACCACGCGGAATGGAGGAATTGCAATGACGCGATCGCGTGCCTGACGCGAACGCGTGGACTGGAATATGCACAAATGACGCGAACGCATGGACGACGCGAGCGCGTCACATGCACGATCTGCAATAACTCAGAAAACGCTGGTTACGAATTTTGGGCTAATTTGACCCACTTTCCAGCCTAGAAAACACATATTAGAAGCTGCAGAATAGACAAATCAAGTGGTCCCCACCCATAAACTGAAGATCTATTAATTAATTCGAATTTAAATTCAAATCTTATCTTTTAGGAAAAGATATTATTTTTAATTTTTTATTTTAAACCTATTAGGATTAGTAATAAATAGAAACTCTGTACATTTAGATAGGGACCAAATTGTTACCAGAACACTTATTTTTCTTCTCTGAACCATGAGCAACTAATCCTTCATTATTAAGGTTAGGAGCTCTGTCTATTTGTAATGGATTAATTCGTTTCATCTTTCTAATTTATTCATGTTTGATTTATATTTCAATAATTGTTTTCGCTCTTAATTTAATGAATATTGGGTGGAACGGAAGTATGACCCATGTTCTAATTGAGTTATTGTAAAACTTGGAAAAGCTCTTTACTTGAACAACAGCTTGGAAACATATTATACTAAATTTTTAATTGTTTGTATTTAATGGGATACGTGACATATAATCCCTTTATTTGTTGATAATTAGGATTCTTTTGGCATATAAACTAGAAATTGATCATCACCCCCTAATTGGAATTAATTGACCAAGGAATTGGCAGTTAATGAATTTTAGAGGAGACTAGGAAGGTCTAAGGAATTAGGGTCTAGTCACATATAGTTTGCCATGAAATTATATCTCGCATGATTAAATTAGTTAGTAATAAAAGTTAATCTGAAAAATAGATAACTCTAAAACCTTAACTGTTTTCTCCATATTTTATTCCCAATTTATTTATCTGCCTGTCTTTGATATTCTGATTTTACACTTAAACCTTTTGAACATCTCAAAACCCTTTTCTGCTTGCCTAACTAAGCTTGTCACTCAATAACTATTTCTTAATCCATCAATCCTCGTGGGATCGACCATTACTCACGTAAGGTATTACTTGGTACGACCCGGTGCACTTGCCGGTTAATAAGTGTGGGTTATAAATTCCGCACCATGCCTGACAACCACTTCCGTTCTACCTGCGAAAGCTAGAGTTTGTATCTCTTGGGTTTCTAATCAATGATTCACATCGTTTTCCCTCTGACAATGGGGCATCTGAATCTGAGATTAGAACCTTCGTGGTATAGGCTAGAAACATTTGGCAGCATTCGTGAGATCCGAAAAGTCTAAACCTTGTCTGTGGTATTCCGAGTAGGATCTGGGAAGGGATAACTATGACGAGCTTCAAACTCGCGACTGTGGGGCGTAGTGACAAACGCAAAAGAATCATTGGATCTTATTCCAACACGATCGAGAACCAACAGCTGATTAGCCATGTGGTAGCTGTGCCTGGTATTTTTTATCCGAGACGAGAAATCCGACAGTTGATTAGCCGTACAGAAACTGTAGAGGACCATTTTCACTGAGAGGATGGGAGGTAGCCATTGACAACGGTGATCCCCACCATACAGCTTGCCATGGAAAGGAGTATGAATGATTGAATGAAGATAGTAGGAAAGCAGAGATTCAGAAGGAATAACGCATCTCCATACGCTTATCTGAAATTCCCACCAATGAATTACATAAGTATCTCTATCATTATTTTATGTTTATTTATCTTTTAATTATCAAAACTCTATAACCATTTGAATCCGCCTGACTGAGATTTACAAGATGACCATAGCTTGCTTCAAGCCGACAATATCCGTGGAATCGATCCTTACTCACGTAAGGTATTACTTGGACGACCCAGTGCACTTGCTGGTCAACTGTGCGAAGTTGTGAAGAGACGTGTGAGTCATGGTATTGTGCACCAAGTTTTTGGAGCCATGCCTGGTGATAACAATTTTGTGCACCAAGTTTTTGGCGCCGTTGCCGGGGATTGTTCGAGTTTGGACAACTGACGGTTCATCTTGTTGCTCAGATTAGGTAATTTTCTTCTTCTTTCAACCTTTATTTTATTTTCAAAAAGGTTTCAAAAATCTTTCAAAAAAATTTTCTTCTTTTTCGTCGTTCCAAAATAATTTTTGAAAAATCCAAAAAAAAGTTAATAAAATAATAAAAACCAAAAATTTTGTGTTTCTTGTTTGAGTCTAGTGTCAAATTTTTAAGTTTAGTTTCAATTGCATGTTTTAATTTTTCTAAAAAAAATTTCGAAAGTTCATGCATTGCATTCTTCATGATCATCAAGTTGTTCTTAATGAGTCTCCTTGTTTGATCTTCATATTTTCTTGTTTTGTGTCTTTTGTTGTTTTTCATATGCATTTTTGAATTAATAGTGTCTAAACATGAAAAATCTCTTAGTTTGGTGTCTTGCATGTTTTTCTTTTCTTGAAAATTTTTCAAAAATAAGTTCTTGATGTTCATCATGATCTTCAAAGTGTTCTTGGTGTTCATCTTGACATTCAAAGTGTTCTTGCATGCATCATTGGTTTTGATCCAAAATTTTCATGTTTTCAGTCATTTTTGTGTTTTTCTGTCTCCTCATTAAAAATTCAAAAATAAAAAAAATATATTTCCCTTATTTCTCTCATATATTTCGAAACTTTGGGTTGACTTAGTGAAAAAAAAATTAAAATAAGTTGTTTCTTGTTAGTCAAGTCAAGATTTCAATTTCAAAAATTTATCTTTTCAAAATCTTTTTCAAAATCAACTCTTTTTCATTTTTTTCCTTTATTTTTTGAAAATCTTCAAAAATCTTTTTCAAAACTTTTCAAAATCTTTTTCCTATTTTCACCTCATATTTTTTCGAAATTAATACTAACCATTAATGTTTTGATTCAAAAATTTCAAGTTTGTTACTTTCTTGTTAAGAAAGATTCAAACTTTAAATTTTAAAATCATATCTTTTGATTTCTTGTGAGTCAAGTCATTAATTCTGATTTTAAAAATTAAATCTTTTTCAAAATAAATTTCAATCATATCTTTTCAATCATATCTTTCAAACATATCTTTTTCAAATCATATCTTTTTCAAAATCAATTTCAAAATCTTTTCTAACTTCTTATCTTTTCAAAATTGATTTTCAAATCTTTTTTTCAATTAACCACTTAACTCTTTATTTGATTTTTAAAATTCTTATCTTTTTCAAAATTACCTAACTAGTTTTCTCTCTAATTTTTGAAAACCATTAACCATTTTTCAAAATTCTTTTTAATTAACTAATTTTTTTAAATTTTGATTTAATTATTTGAATTTTTTTCTCCCCCTTTTCTCTTTCTATTTATTTTATTACTAACACTTCTCTTCTTCTACTCACATAAAGGAATCTCTATACTATGACATTGAGGATTCCTCTTCTTTCTCTATTCTCTTCTTTTTTATATGAGCAGGAACAAGGATAAGAACATTCTTGTTGAAGCTGATCCTGAACCTGAAAGGACTCTAAAGAGGAAGCTAAGGGAAGCTAAAGCACAACTCTCTGGAGAAAACCTTGAAGAACTTTCCGAAAAAGAAGAAGACATGGCCAAACCCAACAACAATGGTGGAGATGCAAGAAAGATACTTGGTGACTTTATTGCACCCTCTTCCGACTTCTATGGAAGAAGCATCTCAATTACTGCAATTGGAGCAAACAACTTTGAGCTTAAGCCTCAATTAGTTTCTCTAATGCAGCAGAATTGCAAGTTTCATGGACTTCCATTGGAAGATCCTCATCAGTTTTTAGCTGAATTCTTGCAAATCTGTGACACTGTTAAGACCAATGGGGTTAATTCTAAGGTCTACAGACTTATGCTTTTCCTTTTTGCTGTAAGAGACAGAGCTAGAATATGGTTAGACTCTCAACCTAGAGATAGCCTGAACTCTTGGGATAAGCTGGTCACGACTTTCTTAGCCAAATTCTTTCCTCCTCAAAAGCTGAGCAAGCTTAGAGTGGATGTTCAAACGTTCAGGCAAAAAGAAGGTGAATCCCTCTATGAAGCTTGGGAAAGATACAAGCAATTGACCAAAAGTGTCCTTCTAACATGCTCCCAGAATGGACCATCCTGGATATATTCTATGATGGTCTGTCTGAATTGTCTAAGATGTCATTGGACCATTCTGCAGGTGGATCTATTCACCTGAAGAAAACGCCTGCAGAAGTCCAGGAACTCATTGAAATGGTTGCAAATAACCAGTTCATGTACACCTCTGAAAGGAATCCTGTGAATAATGGGACGCCTCAGAAGAAAGGAGTTCTTGAAATTAATGCTCTGAATGCCATATTGGCTCAGAATAAAATATTGACTCAGCAAGTCAATATGATTTTTCAGAGTCTGAATAGATTGCAAGCTACATCCAACAGTACTAAAGAAGCATCTTTTGAAGAAGAAGCTTATGATCCTGAGAACCCTGCCATGGCAGAGGTGAATTACATGGGTAAAGCCTATAGAAACACCTATAATTCGTCATGGAGAAATCATCCAAATTTCTCATGGAAGGATCAACAAAAGCTTCAACAAGGCTTTAACAATAATAATGGTGGAAGAAACAGGTTTAGCAATGGCAAGCCTTTTCCATCATCTTCTTAGCAACAGACAGAGAATTCTGAGCAGAACCCATCTAGCTTAGCAAATATAGTCTCTGATCTATCTAAGGCCACTCTCAGTTTCATGAATGAAACAAGGTCCTCCATCAAAAACTTGGAGGCACAAGTGGGTCAGTTGAGTAAAAGAGTTACTGAAACTCCTCCTAGCACTCTCCCAAGTAATACAGAAGAGAATCCCAAAAGAGAGTGCAAGGCCATAACTGTGACCAACATGGCCGAACCTGGAGAGAGTGAAAAGGCAGTGATTCCCAGTGAGGAAGGCCTCAGGAAACGTCCACTGGCCATTAAGGAGTACCCCACTGAGGAACCAAAGGAATCTGAGGCTCATACAGAGACCATAGAGATTCTATTGAACTTCCTATTACCATTCATGATCTCTGATGACTATTCATCTTCTGAAGAAGATGAAGACATTGCTGAAGGGCAAGTTGCCCAGTATTTAGGAGCAATCATGAAGCTGAATGCCAAACTATTTGGTAATGAGACTTGGGAGGATGAACCTCTATTGCTCATTAATGAACTGAATACCTGGATTCAGCAAACTTTACCTCAAAAGAAACAGGATCCTAGTAAATTCTTAATACCATGTACCATAGGCACCATGACCTTTGAGAAGGCTCTGTGTGACCTAGGGTCAGGCATTAACCTCATGCCACTCTCTCTAATGGAGAAACTAGGAATCTTTGAGGTACAACCTGCAAGAATCTCACTAGAGATGGCAGATAAATCAATGAAACAGGCTTATGGACTAGTAGATGATGTGCTAGTGAAGGTTGAAAGCCTTTACATCCCTGCTGATTTCATAATCCTAGACAGTGGAAAGGATGAGGATGAATCCATCATCCTTGGTAGACCTTTCCTAGCCACAGCAAAAGCTGTGACTGATGTTGACAGAGGAGAGTTGGTTCTTCAATTGAATGAGGACTACCTTGTATTCAAGACTCAAGGTTCTCCTTCTGTACACATGGAGAAGAAGCATGAAAAGCTTCTCTCAATACAGAGTCAAACAAAGCCCCCACATTTAAACTCTAATTTTGGTATTGGGAGGCCCCAACCATGCTCAGAACATTTGTGAAGCTCCATGATAGCTCACTGTCAAGCTATGGACATTAAAGAAGCACTTATTGGGAGGCAATCCAATTTTATTTATCTATGTTATTTTATGTTTTCTTTAGGTTGATGATCATGTGGAGTCACAAAAATAACTGCAAAAATTAAACAAAATCAAAGACAGCATTAAAAATAGCACACACTGGAGGATAAGCTTACTGGCGTTTAAACGCCAGTAAGAGTAACAGAATGGGCGTTAAACTCCCAGTCTGGCACCATTCTGGGCATTTAACGCCAGAAATGGGCACCAGACTGGCGTTTAACGCCAGAACAGGGCACCAAGTTGACGTTAAATGCCAAAAAGGAAAGAAAGATGGCGTTAAACGTCAAAAACAGGCAGCAACCTGGAGTTTAACGCCAGAATTGCACTCTAAGGGCGTTTTGCATGCCTAAATGGAGTAGGGATGAGAAGTCCTTGACCCTTCAGGATCTGTTTCCCAAATACCCTTCACCAATCACCTCCATATCTCTTCCCCAAAAACCCCTCATCCCTTCTTCAATTTTACACATCACAAACACTACTTCTACCCCTTGAACGAACCACATTCCACCCTCCATCTCCTCCATTTTCTTCTTTTTCCCCTTCTTACCTTCTTCTTTTGCTCGAGGACGAGCAAACCTTTTAAGTTTGGTGTGGAAAAGCATTGCTTTTTGTTTTTCCATAACCATTTATGGCACCTAAGGTCAGAGAAACCTCTAGAAAGAGGAAAGGGAAGGCAAAAGCTTCCACCTCCGAGTCATGGAAGATGGAGAGATTCATCTCAAGGGTCCATAACTCAGTAGTAGAGCATTTGACTGCACATCAAGGAGCCATGAAGGAAGAGCAACAAAGGCAAGGAAGAGACATTGAAGAGCTCAAGCACTCTGTTGGATCTTCAAGAGGAAGAACTAGCCACCATCACTAAGGTGGACCCATTCTTTGATTTCCTTGTTCTTATTTTTCTGTTTTTCGAATTTGATGCTTTATATTTGTCTATGTTTGTGTCTTTACTACATGATCATTAGTATCTAGTGTCTATGTCTTAAAGCTATGAATAATTCCATGAATCCTTCACATCTCTTAAATGAAAAATATGCCTAATTACAAAAGAACAAGAAGTACTTGGATTTTAAATTTTATCTTGAAATTAGTTTAATTATTTTGATGTGGTGGCAATACTTTTTGTTTTCTGAATAAATGCTTGAACAGTGCATATTTTTTATAGTGAAGTTTATGAATGTTAAAACTGTTGGCTCTTGAAAGAATAATGAACAAAGAGAATGTTATTGATAATCTGAAAAATCATGAAACTAATTCTTGAAGCAAGAAAAAGCAGGGAGAAGGAAAAAGCTTGCGAAAAAAAATGGCGAAAAAAAAGAAAGAGAAAGAAAGAAAAAGAAAAAGCAAGCAGAAAAAGCTAGTAGCCCTTTAAACCAAAAGGCAATGGTAAAAATGATCCAAGGATTTGAGCATCAGTGGATAGGAGGGCCTAAAGGAATAAAATCCTGGCCTAAGCGGCTAAATCAAGCTGTCCCTAACCATGTGCTTGTGGCATGAAGGTCCAACTGAAGAGTTTGAGACTGAGTGGTTAAAGTCGTGATCCAAAACAAAAAGAGTGTCCTTAAGAACTCTGGATACCTCTAATTGGGGACTTTAGCAAAGCTAAGTCACAATCTGAAAAGGTTCACCCAGTTATGTGTCTGTGGCATTTATGTATCCGGTGGTAATACTAGAAAACAAAGTGCTTAGGGCCACGGCCAAGACTCATAAAGTAGCTGTATTCAAGAATCAACATACTGAACTAGGAGAATCAATAACACTATCTAAAATTCTGAGTTCCTATAGATGCCAATCATTCTGAATTTCAAAGGATAAAGTGAGATGCCAAAACTATTCAGAAGCAAAAAGCTACTAGCCCCGCTCATCTAATTAGGACTAACTTTCACTGATATTGTGAGATTCATTGTATATTCTCTTCTTTTTATCCTATTTTATTTTTAGTTGCTTGGGGACAGGCAACAATTTAAGTTTGGTGTTGTGATGAGCAGATAATTTATACGCTTTTTGGCATTGTTTTTAGGTAGTTTTTAGTAGGATTTAGCTACTTTTTAGTATATTTTTATCAGTTTTTAAGCAAAATTCACATTTATGGACTTTACTATGAGTTTGTGTGTTTTTCTGTGATTTCAGGTATTTTCTGGCTGAAATTGAGGGACCTGAGCAAAAATCTTATTCAGAGGCTAAAAAAAGGACTGCTAATGTTGTTGGATTCTGACCTCCCTGCACTCGAAATGGATTTTTTGGAGCTATAGAAACCCAAATTGTGCGCAATCAATTGCGTTAAAAAGTAGACATCTTGGGCTTTCCAGCAATATTTAATAGTCCATACTTTGCTCGAGTTTTGACGATGCAAATTGGCATTCAAACGCCAACTTCTGCCCTATTCTGCCGTTAAACGCCAGAAACTGGATAGAAGCTGCAGTTAAACGCCCAAACTGGCATAAAAGCTGGCGTTTAACTCCAAGAAAAGTCTCTACACATGAAAGCTTCAATGCTCAGCCCAAGCACACACCAAGTGGGCCTCGGAATTGGATTTCTGCATCATTTACTTATCTCTGTAAACCCTAGTAACTAGTTTAGTATAAATAGGACTTTTTACTATTGTATTGACATCTTTTGGTTCTTGACATCTTTGGATTATCCTTAGATCATCTTTGGAACATTTTTTCTTAGACTTGGAGGCTGGCCATTTGGCCATGCCTGGACCTTCATCACTTATGTATTTTCAATGGTGGAGTTTCTACACACCATAGATTAAGGTGTGGAGCTCTGTTGTTCCTCGAGTATTAATGTAAAATACTATTATTGTTCTTCTATTCAATTCAAGCTTATTCTTATTCTAAGATGTTCACTCGTACTTTAACATGATGAATGTGATGATCCATGACACTCATCACCATTCTCAATTTATGAACGCGTGCCTGACAACCACTTCCGTTCTACCTGCGAAAGCTAGAGTGTGTATCTCTTGGGTTTCTAATCAACGATTCACATCATTTTTCCTCTGACAATGGGGCATCTGAATATGAGATTAGAACCTTCGTGGTATAGGCTAGAAACATTTGGCAGCATTCTTGAGATCTGGAAAGTCTAAAC
Source organism: Arachis duranensis (assembly GCF_000817695.3). Classification (NCBI taxonomy): domain Eukaryota; kingdom Viridiplantae; phylum Streptophyta; class Magnoliopsida; order Fabales; family Fabaceae; genus Arachis; species Arachis duranensis. The sequence continues at coordinate 105,378,773 of NC_029780.3, forward strand.
CTTGTATGTGGTATTCCGAGTAGGATCTGGGAAGGGATGACTGTGACGAGTTTCAAACTCGCGACTGTGGGGCGTAGTGACAAACGCAAAAGGATCATTGGATCTTATTCCGACACGATCGAGAACCAACATCTGATTAGCCATACGGTAGCTGTGCCTGGTATTTTTCATCCGAGACGAGAAATCCGACAGTTGATTAGCCGTACAGAAATCGTAAAGGACCATTTTCACTGGGAGGACGGGAGGTAGCCATTGACAACGGTGATCCCCAACATACAGCTTGCCATGGAAAGGAGTATGAATGATTGAATGAAGACAATAGGAAAGCAGAGATTTAGAAGGAATAACGCATCTCCATACGCTTATCTGAAATTTCCACCAATGAATTACATAAGTATCTCTATCTTTATTTTATGTTTATTTATCTTTTAATTATCAAAACTCTATAACCATTTGAATTCGCCTGACTGAGATTTACAAGATGACCATAGCTTGCTTCAAGTCGACAATCTCCGTGGGATCGACCTTTACTCACGTAAGGTATTACTTGGACGACCCAGTGCACTTGCTAGTCAACTGTGCGAAGTTGTGAAGAAACGTGTGAGTCATGGTATTGTGCACCAAGTTTTAGGAGCCATGCCTGGTGATAACAATTTCGTGCACCAGAATCCAACGCTCAAGTCAGTGTCCGTACAAGAGACGGCAGTTAGGGTTAGGGTTTTGTGACGTACCTCCGGAGAGGGGTAGGGCCCTCCTCTTATATAGTCTGTACTGGAGTGGGTCCCACGCAGACAGATCTGCTTTCCTAAAAATTTTCTTTCCAGCTGTCTAGGTTCACGAGGGGAGGGAGGCGGTGACATTCGGGTCACGTTTCGGTTCGGGTTCGGTAACCCGTCGGGTCGGTCAGACGTCCGGACCTAGGTCCTTAGTCACGTTGGACTAGACTGAAATAATATTAAAATAGATTAAGCTTCTAATGCCAGATTTTTCTGGTAAATTTTGAATTAAACAATTTGAATTTAATTAACCTAAAAAAATAGTAAGTTAAATAGATTAATCTGCTAAAGAGACCGTCTAATTTTTTATTTTTAAATTTTTTAATTTAAAAAAATTAATATTTACTTTTATCCGATCTGAAACGTGATTCATTCAATAAAAAATTTTATTTGTTTAATATTTTTGTCTAAAATTGACAATTTTTTTCAATTTTTTACGCCAAAACCTAAATTTTTTTCCACACATTTTTTAGAAATAAAAACAAAACAAATCAACTCGTATAATTATTAGACTCGTCGTAAACAATTCAGACCTTACAATTGAGGCCTATAAATAAAAAAAAAATATTCCAATTCGTATAACGCACGAATTTAAACAATAAACCTTACTTAAATAAGTCGGCCTAAGTTATCTGATAGTCCTAATTTCAATATTATACATAACTAGATAATCATTTTTTATTTAATATTTAATATAATAATCAAATTTTAAAATTATTATTTTATTTTAAATTTTAAATTTTAAATTTTAAATTTTAAATTCTAAACTTAAGACACTAAATTTTTACTTTAAACACCTCAAAAAATAAATGCTAAAAAGGTAATATTTTACATAATTTTTTTACTATTATTAACTTATTATAATACTATAATAATAAAAATATCTATTTTTTATATTAAATATGTAAATAATTATTTTAAAAATTAAATATAATTAAATAATTATATAAAATATTTTACATTGTAAATACATTAAAATTAAACACATAATTCAAAGTTAAATTAACCCAAACTCAATCTAATCCAAATATTCTATCCAACAATCAATAATGTATATAATATTGGTGTCAAATATATACACAAGACAATTTTGATGGGCAAAAATAAAGGACAAACATTCTAGTATTCCACCACCAAAGACATATATTATTATGATCACACTCACCCACTACTAATTACAATGACACCACCACCGTCTTCTCCACCACTAAGAGATCCCTCACAACACGTTCCTTCAGAAATATATCATATGATATCTATAATGGACCTAACAAATGCTTAATCGAACCTACTAGAAGTCACCTTTTCAATGTGTATATATAGTGTCCCATGCCTCACACTTTCATGCACCAATAAGTTCTTGCTTCATGCCTCAAGCGGTGAAATAATAACAACAATAATACATTATATTGTATAGTCTTTTATCAAGCTTAATTGATAGACATACTCATATCGTAAATTCTCCTATATACTGTCACATTCTCTTTGTTGAAGTGTAGAGAGACATATAGTGTTAGAGATCATGGCAAGCTCCAAGGTTATTGGAGCTGTTTTCATTGCTTTGTTCATTGTGGACATAGCATTTGCTGCTAGGGTGAAAGACAGCTTCTTAGGTGGTGGAAAAGGTGGTGGTGGAGGAGGAGGAGGTGGTGGTGGCGGAGGAGGCGGCGGTGGTGGCAATCTTGGAAGGGGTTCTGGATATGGATCAGGTTATGGGTCTGGTGGAGGAGAAGGATATGGTGGTGGAGCAATAGGAGGAGGTGGTGGCGGCGGCAGAGGAGGTGGTGGAGGTGGTGGTGGTGGTTCAGGAGGATATGGATCAGGTTATGGATCTGGGTCTGGGTATGGATCAGGATATGGCTCTGGTGGTGGAAAAGGTGAAGGTGGTGGCGGCGGTGGAGGAGGTGGGAGAGGTGGAGGTGGAGGAGGTGGTGGAGGCCTAGGTGGCTCCGGCTATGGCTCTGGTTATGGTGAAGGAAGTGGTTATGGCCAAGGAGGTGGCATTGGAGGAAACGGTGGTGGCGGTGGCGGTGGAAAAGGAGGAGGAGGTGGTGGCGGCGGTGGCAATAATGGAGGTTCCGGCTACGGAAGTGGGTCCGGCTATGGATCCGGTAGTGGAGGTGGTGATGAGGGTGAGTCTCCTTAAACAAATTAAATGAAGGGTTAAAAATATAAATCAGTTTTTAAAATGTATTTAAACGAAATAGGTTTTGTTTTGATTAGGTTTAATTTGCATTCAAACTATGTTGGTTTTCATATATGTGATCTCCAAAAATAAACTATAGGGTGGTTTCATGGCCATCCTTCTTCATGCATGCATGGTAGTGTTAATATTTAGTTACCCTTCGTTGTTAGTGATGTTATCAAGCATGGCATTAACAATAATATTTCTGTAATTGTGTCTTCTCTTCTCCGATCCTCTTCCTCCTTTCTAGAGTATTCTTGTCTTGATTATTTTTATCTTAAAAAATTGATGTGATCAAAGAATATATATTAACGTATTGTCATTGTTAAAGATATATACTTATTAACAGTACTAGTTATTATTATCAAAGGAGAAAAGTTGTTTCAATAATAGTTTCATGTAGTTTTTAAATCGAACAGATCAAAATTCAACCCAAGTAAGTACTACAAACTTTATAGTAACTCATTGTGAGTAGCTTTTCTATTTAATTATGACTTTGAAAAGAAATGTTCCGTACATTTATTATTTCAGAATTTCAGCAAGCATGCACTCTCATTTCTTGGTTCGAAAAAGAAGTTTAGCTAATATGTGTCCTAAATCCTTTACATTATTATTTCCTTGGTATGATAATTAATTACTGTACTTATGCTCAGCAATGTAACGCATGTGGGACACTGAAGGCTGGTTTACAATGACAGACATTTGTTTTACATAACTATATAATTTGCAGACCTACAGGTCCATCATTTTTATTTTTCTATTGTTTTTATGATGATACTACTTACCGGGGTACCAAAAAATCATTTGCTAATAATATTTATGCTGGTTTTTTTTCTTAAATAGCTCTCAGTCAAATGTATGCACGAATACTAAAGCATAAATAACTAACGCATAAAAAACTACATTATACATAATAAAACACAATGGTCAACTTTACCTAATATGAAAAAGTTGCTATTTTTTTTTTTTTTGTTGAATGCATTTTTTTATCTAAATAACTGGGACGAAACCATACTCATGAAAAACTATTTCATTGTAACCTGTTTAACCCAACTTTTAATGACAAGAAAATACACCCAATTTTTGAAGTCTCCAAACACACGGTAATGATTCAAATTATAGTTCAAACTGTGAACTAAAGACAAGATTTGCCCGTTGTAATGTTAGAATCATTCATATTAAAATTACTTTAGACAACTCTTTTCCGCCACTATGGCTCGGCCATGAGGACCCCGCCACAACTTTGAAAAAGCTTGATGAACATTTTTTATCAGTTTCGCATGCTTGTGCCTGCAAAGCGTTAAAAAGAGACTTGGAGTCTTGCACAAGCAAAGAAATTCAACCGTTACAAGATCCTAAACAGCCACCACTTTTGGCATCCTCACAATCACAATGAAACCACCACAAAAGAGCACAGAAGATTGTCAGTTATTGGACCTTATCTTAGAAACCCGTGATTATGTCTTGTCTTGTTTCTCGGGCTTTTTGAAATAAAATATACAAATGGCAAACATGCTTATTGAATTATTTCCAATAGGGCTCCTATAGAAAAGCTATCAGTCTATCAGTCTTAAAACACAACAAAGATGCAACGATATTGATTGGTAGTGCAGGCACTCATTCAACCAAGGCAAATATTTCATGAACATGATCATAATTTGGGCCAACATCAAGCCCATTAATAATAATAGATGGCACATCAACGAAGTACAATAATCCATGACCAAAAAAGGTACAATTAACAGCTATGTTCAAATAACACTACCCACAATGCACAATACCACAAAAAATAATAATAATAACACTAGCCACAGCTTGATCATGAATAAGAAATACATGACGGTAACTCGCAAGTGAAATTCTTAACTCAATTTCTATGACAGCAAATAAATTTTCTCAAATCCTATCTCAGGCCAGTAACAGATGAAGATACAGAACGTATATGATATTAGCTACTGTTGACTTACAACAAAAGAATATAGTTCTAAATACTACACTTGGAAAAGGCAATAATGCCCTTTCCAATCGATCTTAAACTGACAGGGTTTGAGAATAATTCCTATAAGACCGCTCTCAACAAAAAAAAATCCTGCCTCTCGCTACAATAAAGATCTCCCAGAGTATATCATATGATGAGAAATAATGTAAACAAATCCCAAAAATTCAGCAAATGTATAAGCAATTAGCAAGCAGGTTTCACTACGCATCTAGAAGCAGACTAGTGCATGCAAACTACCCTACTCTACTCAAGAACCCTCTCAGAAGCATAAGCAACCTTCTGCATTATCATAGATTCAGCTGTACGTATTGCTCTCTGGGAACCCGTTATAGTAACTTTCCTGTATAATAAGGAAAGTAGTGTAAAGCATTTTGGTAAAGGAAATTATTTTGGACATTTGATCATTGATCTGGCTTATATTCTGGATATGAAGGGTGAAAAAAGCCTTGATAGAATAAAATCCTACCTGTCTGTTGTCCCAGATATGTAATCTCCTCTGTCTGATATCTTTATCCTTGCCCCACTAACCTGGAAAAAAGTTAAGACTTACTTGGGTTAGTTTCTTAATTAATTAGTCACTGTAAGCCATGTAATACTCCCAGCCATTGACAAACCTGACTAATATCCATTATATTCCTTCCGCCACGACCAACAACCAATCCTATATGGCCATCTGCAACACCAATGGTCAGCGAGTTACTCCGGTCCTCCTGGAGAACAACAGGAACTCTGTCAGTTCAGACATCACCAATTCACCTTCAGATGAAGATGTGAGGAATTCACTACTGACTACAGGTCATATAATCCCATGATAGCATGCTTGGATTTGGCCATAATTTTCAAATTGCCAAAATCATAATCTAAAAAAATTATTCACATGAAACTGGATTTCATAAAGCTCATCAACTAAATCTCAAGACAACAGCAGTACTATATTAAGCATGCATTATAACTAAGTTTCATACTGTTCTTAGTATACTAAACAATGCAGTGTTGACAGTTATTTTTTTAAGACTTCCTCCATTTAAAATGCAAGATGCCATCACATAATGTGCTTCAGTGGTAGTTCCCCTTATATATGTGATATTAGATCCTTGTCTAGTGCTGCAAAAATTTAGTTTTCTCATTATCACAATTGCGGGAAGAAAGTAAAATTAGATAAACAGATCATATTGAAACCATTGGATCCGCCATTATCAAAACCATAATTTTCATTAAAAGCTAAAACCCAAACAAAAAGGAATTCTTTAAGTTTCTCTTAAAATGTCTTCTAGTATTCCATCACAAACCCTTTCAAGTTTTGACTGAATTCTCTTTAACCTGATCCTCTTTTCTCACTGGGACCTCCATTGGTCTATGATTCAAATGATCAAACCAATCATATTCTACCCAATGGATGCTAATCTAAGCAAGAATAATAACTCCTACTCTTATCTTCTCATGTATGTCTATTCAACCACCTTAGCACACAAACTATAAGAAGCTAAGCATGTTAACACTGAGAATGATAATTCATGAGAAGAATTAAATAAGTAATTCCAGGATAAAAAAAAACACTTGATTTTTTGTTAAAAGTTTCATTTGTCACAAGTCACAACATGCATGTTAATCGGCATCCTGTAGAACAAGAAAAGGGAATTCAACATCTTCCCCTTTTTTATATTATTATTATTAACTCAGTAGAAAATCCAAAACAATAACAATACTAAATTAATGGAACAAAAGAACCTTGCTATTCTGGAACTTTCCTCCAGCAGCACCATTTGGTCTGTAGTTCGCTGCATTGTATGGTGCTGGTGCAACAGATGGAAGCACATATGTATATGGAACACCATGATAACCCGAAAAGTAAACACCTATGTCAGTTAACAATATTATACTTAGCATTAAACTCACCAAAGTAGCTCATCACAAATTTAGCACCAAATTAACTCATCATAAAACATTTTCAATATCTTCATTTTCATTGAAATGAAAATTTAACAAGGGAATTAATATAATATAGAAAGATGAGCATTCCTCTAAAAATGGATGATTAAACTATATTAACTCCATTTTTACCTCAATATACAAAACTATAAGCAGAACATACTTTTGCCATAACTATCTTCTACATATCTCCATGTATAAGTACACAACATAGTAGTAGAGAAGCAGATGGGACAAGTTCATTGAGAAGGAAAAAAAAATAAAAAAGTGCCTACAAACCCATAATCTTATACAAAAAGAAATAATCCTACAATAGCAGGGAAAGATATTATGGTTTGAGGCAATGCTTCCATATACTAACTTCATGCAATCATGGGAACCCATACACACAAAACATGGACAGTGGAGAGTTCAATATTTTACTATTAGGCCCTCCAACTCCAAAATATACATTATAAACATACAGATTACTAACATGTAAGAATGAATAACATCCAAGGTACTAATTCGGAACACTAACCTGGATATGAAAATGGAGAGTTCATGGACTGCGAATAATGAGGATCTTCAGCTAACTTAGAAACAATTAAATCAACTGCACGCATTTGCTCATCAAGAGTTCCTGTCAGTGTCACTAGCCTATCATTCAGTCCGTAATAATTATTATCCTGAGGAGATATCTTAATTCCAGCCTGAGATTCTTCAATGAATGACCTGACCAAAGGCAAGAATTTATGCTCTAAGCTTTTATCACCAATCATGTGTAATTTAAAAACAAAGAGAAAGGGTCCTACAATTAAGAACTCTCTCTTTTCTGACATAATTTAGGGAGAGCAAGGGGAAATAAAAGCTGGAACACCAAAGAACCACATGAAATCACAATACACCCAGAATCATAAATTAAGACATAGTAGTATGATAGTATCAACAACTACTTTTATCTGTACATATTTTAAAAAATTGTAAATAGATAACTTAATGAGGAAAAGCAATAGTACCTAATGGTAGCACCTCCCTTGCCAATTATACCACCACAAGAACCATTTGGAACAATGAGTCTCACTTTTGTTTTTGGCTCAGCATCATTTTCATCCTCACTTTGAAGCTAATGACACAAGGTAAATAACTTTCAGGAAAACAGGAAATTGTAATACAAGTTTTCATTCTCTTCATTACCAATCAAATTGACATCATAAATTACCTCACTGAGCAACTTAGACAGAATAAGTTCAACAGCTCTTAGGATTTCATTTATTCCACCAGATACCATGATAATCCTATCAGTAGTCCCAGGAAAGAATTCATGGTTGCGTGATAACTGGATTCGTGCCCCAGATTGTGACTGAAAATCAGTGATGGTTGAACCACCCTTTCCAATAACAGAACCAGCTGCAGAGTTTGATACAAGAAACCTAACATATGTTGGCTTCTCTGCGGAATCTGCAAGTGATCAACATAATGTCATATAATATTAAATAAATAAACAATTAAGACATTTACATATTTACAAATAAGAGTATAACTTTTGGATGCAACAAGACAGAAAAACTATCGAACATAATTTTAAGCTTCAATTGACCAGATTCTATATATGAAACAACTTGCCTCATCTTATGAGGGGAAAAAAAAAACCAACAATGCTTCCCTTCAACTACCACTATGTACAACATAATCATTGCAAAAACTTCAAAACTACTTCCCACTTGCATAATAAGAATAATAAAAGGAAACCAAATCTTCAATCAATGTTAGCCAAAATAATAACAACCAGAACCAGAATATCCGGTTTATTTAAGCAAAAGTTGAGCTAAAAAGCTCAACCCAGAGAATTTTAGAACACTTATGTTAAGGATATATAATACTGCCAAGTAAGAGTTAGTTCCAGTTGTGTGCTAAATCGGTAATGAGATGCCGAAAGTGGCCTAACTAGATTCAAACCAAAAGAACTCCAAATTTGACCAAAATGGAGTATATTTGGGAAACCTTCATTAGCTCCCTCGAAATTTAAACTTAATGAATGAAAACAAAATGAGCAAAGGAACAAAAAATAAATGAATAAACAAACAAATAAATAAATAAGCTCTCCTAGTTTCTGCCATCAATAAAACTTGGTAAGCAACAGCATATTATCCTTCTATGCAACTGAATATAAGCATATCCACTTAAATCTAAAGACCAAAGCAGAGAGATAAGAAATAAGTAAAACCCAAAATCAAATCCACTCAAAAAGCAGCTATGCATTTTTGTTCTTATTTTCATTTTCAGGATAACATAGCAAAAATAAAAAATGAAAACAGTGAATCTGAGGAAAGGTAGCGTGATTAGTGGCGCGTAGTGCAACAATTAGGGTTACGAAAGGAAGGTGTTGACCTTTAGAAGTTAGAAGAGCATAAGCGAGATACATTGAACCTGACCTACATTAGGGCACAGAAGCATGGAGAGAGAAAGCAGATCGGGATCGAGATGTACCTTCAAGGGAAGGGGATTGGTGAGGCGGCGAGGCGTGCTTCCTTGGCCCTTCCGGCGACGACACGTATGAAGATTCCGTCGACTCCATTCCCTTCTCCTTCCTCTTCTTCTTGTTCTTCTTGTTGCTGTTTCTCTGCTTCTTCCTCTTCCCCGAAGCTGATAACCAAAACCTATTCTTCTTTGAATACGCGAGAGAGAGAGAGAGAGAGAGAGGATTTCGAAATGAGATTTAAGAGCGAGGTAGAGACAGGGTTTCACAGC
>NC_029780.3:105388402-105390124 GCF_000817695.3 Arachis duranensis
AGTGTGTGAATAGCTGTTGCTACATATCCAAACATCTATCGCTTTTTTTATTTTTCTTTTTTTTTCTTTTTATTTTCGTAGTAGTAATAATAATAATAATAATAATAATAATAATAATAAGGAACTCACTCAGAAAAACACGCTAAAAATATTTTTTTATAAAGATATTTTTTAATAATTAAAATTTAATACTTATAATCAATTAAATCGTGTTATTTTTGTCAAAATTAGGTTAGACAAATTAATTTGACCGAAAAAAGGTGAATTAAATTTTGAACTGATCTAAATTAATATTATTTTTTATAAAAAATGACTACAATATCTTATTATAAAAAATTACTAAAATACTTCTACTATATATATTAATTTTGAAAATCCTAAATTTTAGTTCTTTATTTTTCTATCGTAGGATTAGGATTTAGAATTTTTAAAATTAATATATATATATATATAAAATAAGAGTATTTTAATTATTTTTTATAATAAGGGTATTGTAGTCATTTTTTATAAAAAAATAATATTAATTTAAACCAGTTAAATATTTGATTCACTATTTTTTCGGTTAAATCAATTTGTCTAGTCTAATTTTGATAAAAATAACATAATTTAATCAATTATATATATTAAATTTTAATTATTAAAAAACATCTTTAAAAAAAGACATTTTATGCGTCTTTATCTGAATGGCTCCCTAATAATAAAGATGAAAACTTAAGTTCAATCGATTTTATGTGAAGTTGATAGTTGAAAGTCGTTAGATGAATTCTCAATTATCAACTTCACGTGAAGTCGACTGCACCTGAGTTTTTACCAATAATAAATGAGATATGCGAAAGGATTATAGAATTTATTGTTTTGATCATTAAAAATAGGTAAAATATGTAATTAAATTATTTGATTAAAAAATTAAATTAATAATTAAATAATAACAAAAATAATAAATTTTAAAAGGTTTTATTTTTATATATAAAAAAAGTATTATTTTAAAATTTTTATTTAAAAAAATTACTAATTTATTTAAATTTAAGCAAATTAGAGAAACTTACTTATCTTAAGCACTATTAGATTTTTTGCCACTACATGCGAAAAATCTCTTTTTTATTTTTAATATTAGAGTAACAATTGTATTTTTTTTAAATTGTGATATATTGTGATATTTTTTAAAAATATGAAATGATTTAATGTATAAATTGGATTGTCTAATTTTTAAGAGGTATAGAATTGGACCGTCCGATTGTTAGGTATACAAAATTTTGGAGTACATCCGATTTGTGTGTACTCCAAAATTTTTTAATTTTTATAAATTAAACAATTCGATTTATGTACACCAAAATTTTTTAATTTTTTCAGCACAAATCGTGGATCCGATTTGTGTATTCCAAACTTTTAAAAATTTTTTAAACACGGATCCATTCATGTATCTTCCATAATTTTAAAAAACACCAAAAATTACTATATTAAAATATAACACTCATTCTACTTTTATATCCAAATTTTTTTTAGCCACAAAAAATAAGTAAGATTATCTTGTTATGCATTTCTGCTAACAATGGCAACAAAATTGGTTAAATTTTGTTTCCATTTTTGCTGCTCATGAAAATTAAACTAAAAATAATTCCCCATCATTATCATTAGCATTATATTATCATACAATATATAGTATTTTAATATTAAAATTATTGACATAATATATTTTAGTACTAATATATATCTCTCTTTTTA
>NC_029780.3:105390165-105404792 GCF_000817695.3 Arachis duranensis
AACATATTATCAGCTATTTTAATAGATTTAATATATTCCTTTTTTATTATGTATTAATTTTAATTAATATGATATACAAATAAAAATATACATTTTATTGTTTAAATTATTTATTCTTATATTCATTAATAATTTGTCTAAAAATTTTTAATGATATAGAATTGAATTGAATTCTATTAAAAATTAAATTTCAATTTGAATTGAATTGAATTTTAACGTTTAGAATGAATTAATAAATTTATAGAATTGAATTGAATTCTAATATTTAGAATGTTTATTAAATAAATTAAGATTTTATAGTAAATACCTTTATTCTTTATTAATCTAACATTATATTTAAATAAAAAATATATTTATTCATTAAATTATATGAAATAATTAAAATTGTATTTTTAAATTAAATTTTTCTTTAATTAAAATTTGTTTACTTCTTTTGAAAAATAAAAAATATTATTTTTCATTCTTATAAAATATGTAGAAGACCAAAATCAGAGTTTATAATCAGTAAAGTCATCGACACAAAAAATAAACTAAATTATCTACTAACAACTCACAAATATTTTAATTCAAAATTTAACAAAAGTAAATTCATGCAACATAAGTATTTGTTTGTCAAAATAAAAAACACAAAATATCACTCAAAGTTTATTTTAAAAATCACGTAAACTTTGTGAAACTATTAGGCATGAAATCAACCTAACTTGTCGCGCAACTATTCTAAATGCAACTCTTTTGGACATTCAAAGAAGACATCAATAAAAGTAAAATGTTCAACAAGCCGCTTAACAATTTCAAAAAATTTATCATCTTATGCACTCAAATTACGAATTGCCTCAAATAGTTTAGAAGTCTGGATCAAAATTCATTAAGAAGTTACACAGAACGTAATAATCTATAATAATTTCGCTCACATTGTCTACATCATATCTAGTCATCTCTCCTATGATAGAAAATTTATTTTTCACAATTCTAAAAACTCTTTCAATTACATTGGAGAATGATAAATGTCTTAAATTGAATAACTCTTTGGGATTTTTAAGAAGATGTCATGAATATTCTTTTAAATGATATCGAATACTTCGATATGGAGTGATAAAACTAGACCTTAGCATATATTCAGCATCTGCTAAGTAAAATTTACCTAAAAATAGAATATAAACTATTTGCTTAACTAATATTAGAAGAATATTTATTAAAAATTAAAAAAATTACTAAAAAACTAATACCTTGAGGAACAATTAGATTATCTTCTCTACTAAGTGTATTATCTAAAATTCGTGAATCTGAAGCCGAGCCCTTCCACTCAGACATTATGTAACACTCTATCATACAGAACTTTACAATTAAGTTGTGAAACAGAAGTGGTGAGGTATTACGACCTCTAAAATAATAAATATATACATAGTATATTTGAAAGGAAGTTATATTTGAGGAGCCTTGAAAGAAAGTTTAAGCAACAAGTCGCAAAAAGAAAAGCGTATCACTCGCGTGAACAAAAACTTGCATACGAAAAAAAATAAAGATACATATATATAATAAGAGTGGAGTATCAAAGGATACAAAATATTCAAGGTTTGGGCTCAACTTGCGAAACTAAGGCTGACCGGAGAATATTTACATACATATATACAATCCCAAGTTCCAAAATACTCAAAATGAACACTGGTTCTCCATCAAGCATTTAAGAGGTACAAAAGTGAAACATACACAAAGGAGAGTCTAAACATATATTTATATATATATATATATCCCACTCCCGGATAGCGAGGTACCTCTCGACTTGCATCTGAAAAAGACAACATATGTATGGAATGAGAGTTGGAGGTTCTCAGCATGGTAATGGTGCCCACATAAATAATATATAAGGTTTCAAAAAAGCCATAGATAATCCTAGTACTCCGACACTCAAATTTAAAACTTAGAGTTAGATTTTAAAACCATAAATAAGGTAAGTTATCTAAGGCATTTAGGCTCTAATCCAATTCTAACTTAACCCCTTAATTCTCACTTTCTTCCAATTCTCTAAAACTCTGGTGGAACTGCCCTCGTCACTCCTCTGCTAGACAAGGGAACTCTCAGTTGCACAGACATATAATACATACAAAGAAAATACAGATAGATTTTAGTTACTAAAAATAGAACACATAGCAGATAAGCATAGATTATTAAGTAGGCAAACTCAAGTAATACAAACTCAAACAAAACAAAAAAATGCATATATGAATGCCTGCCTTATGACTAATAATATCATCTATCGGTTATATAGCCAACCTGATATGTCCTAGTAGCTAACCTTGGACAGAAACACATATTCCGGAGCAAATGGGACTGAGCTACAACCCACTTGCTACTACCCGCTTAACTCAGAGTAAGTGATGTAACCACTACTACTGCTACTACCTAGGCGGGTGTTTACAAACTCAACATGGAGCAAATAGAATAATTCACTACTGCTTCTACTACCTAGGCGTCACAATCACTGACTCAGAGCAAGCGGGACAAACCATAATCCTTGCTACTATCCAGATATCTCAATCAAACATTTATTCACTCTCAAGTCAATCATCAATCATAATTCACCACTTGTCAAGTTTTTTTCACTTCCAAGTTAATACTCTCTCAAGGTTCTCCCCTTTCACCAAAATTAGAACTAAGTATTAGGACCTTAGAGAGTAAAAATAGAGGCTTACATGTTTGAAATCATGTTTAAATTACAAAAATGCAATATTTTCCAAAATAGGGTCCCGTATGCGCATGCCATGTTACGGGTACATGGCTTGCAAAATTCACCTCTCGCGTACACATGTACACACCCGCGTATGCGAGAGGTCTGAACAGAACAAAATTGTCGTGTCGCGTGTGTGTGTCTTGTACGCATGCCTCTCAAATTTCGTAAAAAGCTGTTAAGTTATGCAGAAACTACTTTTACACTTCGAACTTCTGACTCACATAAATTTTTCGTTAAAAATTGTTTCTAGTCCATTTTTCAAACAGCATAAACTTCACGGATTCAATTTTCATTCAAAACAAATTTGGGGGTACGAAAGTCGAGTTATGTTTTGCCAAAGTTCGATAAAAAATTAGTTTTTCTCAAATTTTATCAACCTCTATTTTTACCAAGTTTTCAACTCAATACCAATGCATTATTGGTTAAAACAACACTCACCATGTATAGAACAGGTCTACTACCATTCCATTACCTTCCCATTGCATCAATTACTCATTTATACCAATTTTCCACTCCACATAACCAAAGATCAAACAACATTATTCATTATTCATCATTATGCATTATCATCATCAAACCCCAAACTCATCAAACAACAAAATCATCATTCATCAATCCATTCTCAATATAATTCCACATTTACATCAAGATTATTAAGCATTAACATATTCACATATTTTCAACCTATTCTATAGTCATTTAACCTCTGTTTTCACGAAACTTTATATATTATCTACGAGAAACCAAAACTATACCTTAGGTGATTCCTCCCTAATGTCGAAGCACCTCAATTATCTCCATTCTTCAAGTGTTCAAAGCTCCGAATCCTCAGTGAAAGAAACCCAACCTGGTTCACTTTCTAGTCACCGATATCATCGAATTTGTCTCCAAAACATATATCTCACTCTAATTCTACATAAATATCACAAAAATCAAACTAGGGTTCATAATCATTAATGGTTCACAAGAGTTAATGGTTTTTCACCTTACCGCAAAAATTCGGGACAATACCCGATAAATTCACAAGGCTAATTTGATCCTAAATACCAAAATCACATAATCTCTCAAAATTAAAACTTCAAATTTTCGAAATTAGGAAAAGAGTGGCTGAATGAGAAATCACTAGATTCTTACCAAATTATTCAGTGAATTTTGTAGAGAGTTTCAAGATAAACACATGGTCGCTGACAGCTCGTCAATCGGAGCTCCAGATTGAAAAATAAGTGAAATCGAATTTTTTGGCAAGGGTTTGGCGTACCTCCCTCTTCCCTTGTGTTCAGCATGCTTCCATGGAAAAATGAGGGAATAGATATTGTTTTGGATTTTTATATAATGAGCTTTGGATTCGGTCTAACTAGTTTGGCCCGTTGACTCATTTTTTGAGCCAAAAATTTTAAAATTAGTGTCAAAATTCAAATTTTAATTATTTCTACTTCATTAAACTATAGATTCAATTTCTTAATTTTATTAATAATTAATTTATTAGCTAATTATTCACTAATTATGCAGAATTTACACATTACATAGGAGAAATTTAAGTCAAATATACAAGCTACTAATACGTTCATTATCGGGTAACTTTTTCTTTCTCTATATTTTGATACATCTTTTAAAATTTTATCACGAATATGTGTCTATCTATAACACCGACACAATTCTAAAAATTTAAACAAAAATTAGTGATATGACTATTTAAAAATATAAAAAATATACATAAAAATAATAAATGAATTTTATTTTAAAACAATTACCTTCAAATATGAATAGAATCTTGATAAATAATTTCTGATGGAACAACTGTACTATTTGATTGAACTAAAAATTAATCTTTTAAGTATTATTATAACTTTAAAAATTTGATAAAATGATGACTGATGACTGTTTCAATAGATCGACCAAAAAAAAATTTGTTCGAATACTTGTTTGACCACTTAAAATAGACAAAAATTTTGTAATTTATTCCTCAATATAGTTATATATCGGATATTCTTAAGAAGTTCTCTTCTATAAAATATATCAACTAATCTTTTAAAAATATCATAACTCATATGTATTATAAATAGAACATGAGTTATAATGTATTTTTAATTGAACTATCAACTCATCTCGTACGTAATCTCTATTATATATTTATATCGCTGTGTTTGAATGATTAATCTTTCAATTGGAGATATACGCTGCCTTCTATTTAGATGTATATAAATTCTCATAAAATAATACACATCTACAAAAAGGAAAGGAGAGCAATATGTTAAAAGTTTAAATGTGATATTATTTAAGTGCAATACACATCCGATAAAACAAAGAAATATATATACCTTACCGATGAAACACGTCTATACGAAAGAAAAGGAGCTAAAACACATCTGTACAGAAGAGAAAAAGAGAGTGAAGATAGCGTTGAAAGGTAGATGGAAAATTTTAAAAATAAATGAGTAAAAAAAAATTAGATCACATATATATTTTAGATATTTTATATTTTAAGTGAAATTTTAATAAAATAAAATTTTAAATTATATCCAATTAGATAAGAATTGATTTTGGAAGAAAATAATAGAATTGAATTCTATTTAAACCCTTTTTTTTGTTTTAAATGCTGAAATTCAATTCAATTCTGGTGGAAATTGAATTTAAGGGATTTTCAAATACTCTATAAGAAATAAAGTCTATAAATAATATCATTATATTATATTATCTTACAATCACTATAGCAAATCCACCGCTTAGTAGCGGTTTGCACAGCGGTTCAAAAACCATTGTTGTATAGAGCGTGGACATTTGATTTTGCAGCGATTTTGTTGAACCGCTAGCACAACCGCTAGGAAACTACTTGATTGGCGTCGATTGTTTTAGCGGCAGTTTGAAATCACCGCTATTTGGCCAATAGAAAATTCGAATGCATTTTCTGGCGGTTTTGAACTACTCCTGTTCTGTTGACCGTTGTGTTTTTATAAATGTATTCCGCAGCGGTTTCAAACCGCCGCTATCCGATTTTCCCAAAAATTTAAATTATTCATTCATTTTAAACCGCAAAATGACTGTATTTTGTACTGGCAATCAGCGCTCTTTTAATTACCGTATTATTTTTTTTGGCTATTTATAAAAAATTTTCTGATATTAGAAAACTTAATTATTTTTTAACTGAATGAATAAATTGATGGGTGAACGAATAAAAATCAAAATTGATAAAATTATTCATTAAATCCAAATATCAATAAAGTGTATTTCTTACTAAAAGTTGCATAATCAACAATAAAAAAGTGTATATTTAGCTTAAAGAATAAATTTCAAATCCTTAGATTCACTCTCTACTCTGTCCCTCTAATGAATTTATCCATGCAGCCACATTTGGTGGTAGCTCCCCACCTTGCCCTCGAACTAGACACATTAGAGCACTCTCCATTGCCTTCCTTTTTAATTTCTCAGCCGCCAGCTCTGCTTGTAGTTCAAGCAACACCCTTTGGGTCTCCTCCATTTGAGTTCCAATAATTGGTTGAGCTGAATTCGAATCGAACACTTGACTAGTAATCGGTCCGATTCCCATGCCACGCACTCTACCGGGTGCTCCTTTCCAAGAGCTTGAGCAAGTGAATCATTCTGAGACAACAGCCTAGATGATTCATCACGTTGCTCAATCTTCGCAATTCTTTCCTACACAATTAGATAAGCGAACAAAATCATTTATTAGCTAATTGCTAACCAAACATACTTTGAACACAGTTTTAGCAAACAAAACCTATGAGAAACAACATAGCGATTTCCAACACATTACTCACACCAATAGCCCGGGCTGCATCATGGAGATAAGATCCATTAGATCGTTTGTGCGTTAAGACAAACAACTCCCCTACTAATTGGACACCCCTGTCGTTTCGACTGCAACAATATAGCTTAAATAGTTAATAGGTCTACGTAGAAAATGTTCAAAAAGTAGGTTAAGAGTAAATTACCTCTTCTTTTTCGAGCCTTGCCAAACTTTTCGATCCGCCAGTATGAGTGTATAACTGCTTCGATCGATTCTCAGCATTTTTCCTACACTTCTCCTGTTATCCCATCAAACATAAGAGCTACTAGACACTATTTTTTACTAACTCAATATGACATAAATAGATTTTTTTTAAATTTGAGATAAAAATACATTACCTTTGTTTCATCACTGTTGCGATAATCAAGAAACCATCTCCAATGATCTGCAGTAATTCCCGGTGGACGGCCTCTAATATTTTGTTCAAGGGTTAGCTCTTCATCTTAAAAGTAATGATACAAATGATTCCTCGTGTCCTTCCAAACCCTTCCTGGCATTTTTAATATTGTACGTTTGATAATTCTTCCACTATCTTCTTCAAAATGGAACAATTCCTGCAAGAATAGAATTAAATTGTTGGTAGGCGTCGAATTAAGATTTCGGAACTTTACATAAAAATATTAATTTACCTTTACACATTCATTATATATCTTGTCCCTAGAGCGAACCTTTTTCCAGTCTTTCTCGCAGATTGAAAATTTGGTGTAGTCAGATCCCAGCATTTCGACAACGCCGCTTAGTATACTAGCTTCATTTCCAACTGGTTGCAGTCTATCGTTGAATCTCGGTACGATCTTTCTACCGTTAGGTGGCTTCATAGCTTCTTTCACACTTAAATGAAGTTGCTTGATTGTCCCATCGGACTCTGTTTATCATAATTAGTGTGTGTGAGTAACCACTATGGCCAAGATGCAATGAAATCATAAAGAAATTACTCATAAAGTTATACATGGGATAAATTATTGTATACCAATTGTTTTAACATCCCAAAATTCGATGGTCTTGCGTCTCTTACGCTTCAGAGCCTTTGATGCAGCAAACAGGTTGTAAACGTGTTACTCAAAAGAATCTATCTCATCTACCTTTGGGTCTAAGTCTTCATCAGGTGGTTCCGAGTATTGAGCACTATTTATGGGAGGCGGTGGTTTGATATGGGACGGTCGAAAGGGACGTAAAGATGAGGTCGGAGCGGCACCAGTACCACCAGAGGAGGAAATTAGGCCATCCATTTGGGACACGGAAAAAGCTGCAGCAGATCCTATTTGCATTTGCTGACATATCGAGTCTATCTTTGATTTTTTCGTGAAACAACTTATTCTAGACATCTTAATAAACTTGGTATCACTAATAATATCACTTAATACTATTATCAAAATGTAAAAATAAACAAAAATTCAAGAGCATTAAATAATTCAAGAAATATTCAGACACGTATAGCAATAATATATACATGCTAAAGCTCGTAAAAGAAAAAAGCAATAGGCTTAAAATGAGATAATTGGAAGCGACATGCCTTTCCAAAATCTATGTCATGCGTATAATTAAGTGACTAAACAGGTGCAATATAAATTAATAATAATGCATGCGGTTCAAATAAGAAATTTTATATGATAGGACATATATAAAACATGTAGAACAGCACATGATAAAATTATCATAAGTAACTATATATCCCTTTCACATTTGAATGTACATGCAAAGGCATATGTTACAACTTGGTTGCATAAGCACTATATACATGCATTACCCGAAATCAAATCAAAACCGAAGACATGATATAAACAAAAAATATATATCCAAGTTAATAAATCCAAACTTTCATGTTTTGCCAGAGTATTAATTATTTTTGGAAACCTGAATCCAAAAATATTAACGTGACGCGTTCTGGTGCGAGTATGCATATCTTTTTTAAAATTATACAAAAATTGATATTTAATGACTAAAATTTTACTAATTCTCAAATATTTTAATAAATTTAATTTATATTTTTTTATTGTATATCAACTTTAACTAATATGATTTGCAAATAAAATATATACATTTCATTCTTTAAATTAATTAGTCAAATATCCATTGAGGATTAAAAAATCTACAAAAAATATTATATTTTTATATATTATTTTGCAACGCATAGTATTCTGTCGCCAAAAATCATTATATTCTCTTATAACTCATAGTACTCTAACACACAAAAAATTGCTAATGTGGTGCATTCTAGTTCTAGTATGTATACCTATTTTTTTCACAATTTTTTAGAAAAAATATCTTCTTTAAAATTAATTATACAAAAATTGATATTTAATGATTAAAATTCTACTAATTATCAATCATTTGAATAATCTAATATATATATTTTTGTATCAATCTTAATTAATATGATTTGCAATTAAAAATATACATCTTATTATTTGAATTAATTAGTCAAATATTCATTAAGAAATAAAGCCTTCAAATAATATCATTATATTATATGGTAAATTATACCCAACTTTCCTTAAAATAACATGTAAATTACTCCCTATGATATGTCACATATTAATTGAATATTTGGTTTTAATTTGAGTTACGATCTTAACCATAGTTAGATTATATTGTAATTAAATTTTTAAAAGGGGAAAATGTATAATTTATTAAAAGATTAGAAACTGATTTTTTTTAATTTTCCAAATCACGTTAACGGTGGCCCTAATTCTAAATTCTTCTTCCTCGTTCTTTCTTAATGTCACTCTGCAACTCTTCCTCACTAGTCAGCCTCTCTTAAAGTTTCGAACGGCCGAACTCCAGAGTCCAGAAATCACGATCGTCGGCTCCTCTGATTCGTCTCGCCAGCTCCGGTGCGTCTCCAACACTCCGCCGTCGCATCTATGGCTCCCATGCTCTACGTCGTCGCGTTCATCGCATCTTCGTCTGCCGCTACTGTCACTTCTGGCTAGAATATGCTTCGCCGTGCTTAGACAGATTGGTTTTCTCTCTTCTCTGCGTTCTTGAAACTCCTTATAAGTTTTTTTTTAGTTATTCAGTTGGCTTATAATTTGATTACAATCAACAAGGCAGTGCTGCTTGGGAGGCGCGATGAGGATGAAAGAATGGGGGAGGAGCGAAACACCGAAAATCATTACAGAGGGTTAGGATACATCTTCTGGAAATGATTTGAGGAAAAAGCCATGTTTCAATTTTTAATACTTTAAAAAATTGCATAATTACCAATTTTAAAAACTAATTTAATTATAAAATAGTCTAACCATAGTTAACCTAATAACCAATTAAAAAGTGACACATCACACATGGTAAATTATATGTTACTTTACAAAGAATATGATAGAATTTATTTATATTATATTATCTTATAATGGGTAGCATTCTGACATAAAAAATTTAGCATAGCACATTTTAGTGTCAAAATCATATCTCTCTCTTCTTAGAATATTTTAAGAATGTATCTTTTTTAAAATTATATGAAAATTGACATTTAATGACTAAAATTCTATTAATTGTCACTCATTCTAATAAATCTAATTTATATAATTATATCCTTCTTTTATTGTGCATCAACCTTAACTAATATGATTTGTAAATAAAATATATACATCTTACTATTTGAATTAATTAGTCAAATATCTCTTAAGAAATAAAATCTACAAATAATATCATTGTGTTATCATTATCTTACAACAAGTAGTATTCTAGCTAAAAAAATATTGACGTGGCATATTCTGGTGCTAGTATGCATATATCTCTATCTTCTTTGAAATTATACATAAATTGATGTTTAATGACTAAAATTCTATTAATTGTAAATCATTCTAATAAATTTAAGGGTAAAAAACCATAATAAGCCAACTGGCTAAAAAAATTACGTAAATACGCCAAAGCAAAAATCGTTTCAGCAATAAGCCAAATCGCATTTTTATATAATTCGAACCAAGTTGGTTCGAACTCTATTTGTTAGTAAATCGAACCAGGTGAGTTCGAATTAGGGTTTTTTGATGGTAATAAATCGAACCAGCCTGGTTCGAATTAAGAATGAAGGTAATTCGAACCATGGTGGTTCGAATTATAGAGAGAGAAGGTTTCCTTGTAATTCGAACCGGGCTGGTTCGAATTACAGCAATCATAGTTCGAACCAGGCCGGTTCGAATTAGTGTGAGACTGACTGAGCTGTGTATCTATGGACGAGGCAGATCCGAATCGGCCAAAGAGATGCGGCCTATATCGCCAACCCGGACACAATTTAATAAGAAAAAATAAACACTAAACTGTTTCAAGATTCATTGATCATACAAAATGAATGTCCCAGAACACAAATTAAAAAAAAACATAGGTAAACAGACTATAATATAACAAAAAAAGTACAAACCACTATCATACATGATTGAACTTTAAAGAAAAAAATACATAATTAAAGAAGCCATATTCATTACTACTCGCAACAATCAAACTAAAAGTCATGTGCACTAATGTAAATAATACTGAGACTAACAACATGGGAAATAATCTAAATAACTCTAAGACTAGCAAGATGCGCACTAATGTAGATAATGCTAACACTAACAACATGCATACTAATGGTGTCCTGTCTGAGACGAGCCTGCAACCTGTGGGCAACTACGTCGTGTGTGTCCGGGTTGGCGACATAGGCCGCACCTCTTTGGCCGATTCGGATCCGCCTGGTCCATATTCGTCCGTATCCTAGTGGATCTAGGACGACCCTCTCTGGCATGCCTCTTGTCAGGGTCTGGAATCACCGTGGGTCCGTCGTAAGGTGGCCAGAAGCCCTCCGGGATCGGAGGTGTGAATCCCATCCGATACACACTGAACACGGAGCTAATCTGATAGACGCTGTGAACGTAAGAGGTCCAGGTGACCCGTGAGTATGCACAGCATGCAAGTGCGTGCTGACACGGGAAATGAAGAGCCTGGAAGTACCCGCAGTCACATGTCCGAGAGGCAAGGGATACTCTGTAAGTACCCAAGGAGAAAGAACCAGTCGGAGTGGTCTCTGCTACAGTGAACTCAGAGTTATCCCGGTCATAGAGCGTCACCGTGAAGCACCTGGCCGTCTTCATGTTGGCCTCAATACACTTCACCAAATGCTGACTGAATTATTGTCCTGTTCCCATCTGGGCCTCAGCCTCTCTCCCCTTGCGAACAAACAGTTCCGCAAGCCTACAATATGTTGCCTTCACCAGGGATGCTACAGGGAGATTTCTGACCCCCTTCAGGATAGAGTTCACACACTCGGAGATGTTCGTCGTTATGTGACCGAATCTCCACCCCTCATCACGATGCTGAGTCCACAACGAGTAATCAATCCAGTTCGCCCACTCACACATCGCCGGATCTTCAGATCGCAGGATATCAAACCAGTAATCAAATTCAACCTCGGTCTTCGCATACGCCGCGTTCACTAGTAGCCTCCTAGCGTCTTTGCCCTTGAAGGTAAGGGCAAAAATAGCCGCTACGTGACGTATGCAGAATGCACGGTACGCAGATGGCGGTAACCAACCGCCGTCAGGGGCCTCAAGCGCAGCCTTGATGCCGTTGTGCCTGTCCGATATAACCAGCAGACCGGGCTGCGGGGTCACGTGCTGTCGAAGGTGCGAGAGAAAGAATGTCCAGGATTCCGCATTCTCACCCTCTACTAGTGCGAATGCGACAGGTAGAATGTTGGAGTTCCCGTCCTGTGCAATCACGATGAGCAACGTTCCCCCATACTTCCCATACAGATGTGTGCCGTCAATGCTGACTAGCGGCTTGCAATGACGGAATGCCTCGATGCAGGGCGGGAAAGTCCAGAAAAGTCTGTGGAAGTACGCTTGAGATTCGTCCACCTGTCCTCCAACTCGAACCGGGCTCGTCTTCAGTACCGCAACACTCCCAGGCATCGTCAGTTGGACACCCAAGACCCACCTAGGCAGGTCGTTGTAGGACTCATCCCAGTCACCGTAGATGAGGGCAATAGATTTCTGCTTCGCCATCCAAACCCTCCGGTAAGTCGGCCTAAAACCAAAGTGCGCTGCCGTGGCGTTCAGGAGCACCTTGATGCTCACGGATGCATCAGCCCTAACCATTGGCATAATGAACGCCGAAATCACATGATAATCCAAACTCCTGTGGTCACTCGAGATGGATGTGGCCAGGCAAGTATGAGGTCCATTGTACCGTTTGACCTCCCAAATGCACCCGTTCCCAAACTCGGAACACTTGCCCACATACCGGCGGTGATCGGACTCCACCACCTTGTACTGTACCCCTCGCCGGATGCTGTAAGTCTTCACACTTAAAAGGGCCTCATCTTTATCCTGGAATTGCTGACCAACCTGGAACTCTGTCAGACCAGTAGTCCCTTCCGCATCTCTAGCTCCGAATCCAATAGCATGCCCTAAAACCCCCTCATGTCTCATGGCGTCCAAGTCCAACGAGGAAAAATGTGGTGGATACTGCTGTGTGCCAGAGCTAGAACCACCTACCTCCAATGCAGGCCCAGTCGCTCCAATATCATCAGCGCTATCATCGTCAATCATATCCGGCTCGACGTCATCCTCCTCTTCATCGTCCAAAAGACCGTCTCCTACGCCAACAGGTGCAACTCCCACTAAAGCGTTCGGCAAATTTTCCCTTTCCACTACCTCGTCGCCTTCGGTGCCATTGAGGTCAACAGCGAAAGATGGGGAGGCGACATGTTGGACCACTGGTTCGTACACAGGGACGGACGAGGAAGCAACGGCAGGCCGGGAACTAGAACCTGCTGGATTCGCTATAGTGTTCGTATTCCTGTTCGAACCGCCGGAGCTGGATACAACATCAACCAGCCGTGCCAACAACTCCGGTGTCCTCACCTCCGGAAACTGCCGCCGACAAAGAAACATTACTTGCAAGTCCACATCATTATTAATCGTGAAGCAATCATACTTCACCGTATTCTGTAGCACCGTGACTGGAATGCGATAGAAAAACTTCTTTACCCGCTTCGCACCCTCTAGACCGAGCTTCATTAGTACAGCGCTAACAAGGTCATCATAACTCGTCGTAGATGTTATGACAATACATAGAGGATTCTTATCTGTGAACTTTACTCCGGAACGAGTTTTTCTATTAACAGATCCTCTGTGGTGCACCAAAACCACAAAACTCTCCTCACTAGCCATCCTACTCCCTCTAATGAGACTAACTCACGTTTGGAACCATATATATACAGCTCAGTCTCACACTGATTCGAACCGGCCTGGTTCGAACTATGATTGCTGTAATTCGAACCAGCCCGGTTCGAATTACAAGGAAACCTTCTCTCTCTATAATTCGAACCACCATGGTTCGAATTACCTTCATTCTTAATTCAAACCAGGCTGGTTCGATTTATTACCATCAAAAAACCCTAATTCGAACTCACCTGGTTCGATTTACTAACAAATAGAGTTCGAACCAACTTGGTTCGAATTATATAAAAATGCGATCTGGCTTATTGCTGAAACGATTTTTACTTTGGCGTATTTACGTAATTTTTTTAGCCAGTTGGCTTATTATGGTTTTTTACCCTAAATTTAATATATATCTTTTTTTTATTGTGTATCAACCTTAATTAATATGATTTGTAAATAAAATATAAATAATGCTACACATCTAAGTCTTTTTATAAATCAAATTTAACTTAGTTAAACAATAAGACTTTTAGTAATGCTACTCATAACTAATTTTTGCTAATGTTAAATCAACTTAGTTGGTCTTAATTAATAAAAATACTTGAATATGTAACATTATTTATTATAAAATATATACATCTCATTATTTGAGTTAATTAGTCATCAAATGTCCGTTAAAGAATAAAACTTACAAATAATATCATTAAAAAATATTTACATGGTGCATTCTGATACTAATATGTATACTTTTCTCTTCTCAAAATATTTAAAAAAAATATTTTTTTTGAAATTGTACAAAAATTAATATATAATGACTAAAAATTTACTAATTATCAATCATTCTAATAAATCTAATTTATATCTTTCTTTTATTGAGTATCAACTTTAATTAATATAATTTATAAATAAAATATATACACCTCATTGTTTGAATTAATTAGTTAAATATTCATTA
>NC_029780.3:105405552-105451965 GCF_000817695.3 Arachis duranensis
AAATTAAAAAATACTAATAAAAATATAAATTAAATAATTCTTGTATGTACATCACATAGATATATATACTAATTTTCGCTACAAGAGCTAGTGAAAAAATTGGCTAAAATTTGTTCCTTATTTCCGCAAAAGAAAATGAGAAATAAAACAAGTTTTTAAAATTTAGATAGTAATTGTGAAATTCACATAAATAATGATAAAAGATGAGTAACTTGTAAATACACAGTGTTAATACTAACAATTGAGTCTAATTTTCTATTATTTTACCTATTTTAAACTCCAAATTTGCCCAAAATAACTATTAAATATATAATAATTGTTTTTTTATTTGAATGCAAGACGAAACAACAATAGTGTATATTTTCAATACAATAATTCTGTAATTATGCATATTTTGGCGTTGTAGTCTTTGATCGAATCTTAAAAATTTTGTTCTGGTGAGTATAAGATATGCAAAATTAAGTACATAAAAAAAATAGGAATATCAATTTTTTATTTTTATGATAATTGAAGTGTGCAATACAAAGTGTTATGGTTAAAAATGACAAATATGCTCATGATATGTTTAATTACCTTGAAAAGATTATAGTACAATAAGTGATAAAATTTTGCATTAAATTTGTGGATATTATTAGTAATTTTTTATTTTTATGTTTAAATTATCGAGTTTTTAGGCAAATCAAGCCGTAAGTAAAATAATAAAATTGGTAAATCACCTAAATTCTGGTGTTAAGTGAAAGAAATCAAAATTGCTAACTCCACTAAATTTTGGTGTTAAGTTCTTGAAAGACTCAGATTATGACAATGAATAGATTTAAATTAGTTATGAGAATAGCAATTAGGATGAGAAAGTTCATTCTAGAATACCACGATTTATCTTGTCATTGCGGCCTCTTCTTTTTAAATGTTGACAAGTTTTAAGTCATTGTATTTTATTGGAACTCAAATTACATTATTTGCAATGATAGAATACTAAAATATGGATACAGAGATAAAATTATACTTGACAGGTAAAACATAGATAGAGATATTGTATTTTAGGAGACACTAAATAAAGATACAATTATTTTTTTTATTATTACTATTAAATTTTTATAATTATATTTTTTATAATTATATTTTTTATTTTAAATTTTGTGTGAAAGAAAAAATAAAACTAGATTAAATTTTTAATTATTTATTCTATCTTATATTCAGTTTATTATTGAACAAAATATAAAAATATTAATTTTTGTATCTCTGTTCTTTGGGTCTTATTTTCAATATCTTATCGTATCGTGTTTTTAAAATCAAATACAGCGTTAATGTTATGCAAGAGGACTCGATGCTTTTGCTATGGTAACTATTTTTTTATTTTTTTAAAAATTATATAATTATTTATTGTTATCATTATAGCCCGATAATTCAATGATAAACTCATTGGACTTTCATAAAGCTGAGATTCTATTTGCATGGAATAAATCTGATAGTAATATTCAAAATGTTTGCAAAAATTCTAAAATTTGACAGTAATATATTTGCGTAAATAATTTCTTTGTCAGATACAATCTAATGATAAATTCAACCCTAAGTATAATTATCGTTGGATATCGAAAATCTGACAAAAATTTTGGTTGTAATTAATATTTTTTCAATTATTTATCTATTTTGATTTTCAAAGAATTTCAGATCAGACATTTTAGTCCCCAACTAAAATTAATTACTCGATTAGTCTTTAACAATTAACTCTATCAGTTGTTTAGATCCTCTATTCCGTTAACTCTAATGGAGGACAAAATAGTCCCTGGCAACTCGCTAACAAGGGACAAAATGATCTTGACCCTTCTATTCGAAAACGACACTATTCTCCTCCAATTTCCATCATATCTCGCATAACCCTAATAGTCTAACATTACAACTTCAAGCTACACAATGCACACTCTGTAACTTTAATGTTCACAAGAAGAAAAATTTTCAACTTGTTCTCAACCAATTCATACTAATTAAAATTAATGACTATGTCTCTCAAGTACTTGTCATCTTCGATGGATTTTATGAATCTAGACAGTAAGTCCAATTTATTAAGACTCGCCATCATCATCACCATCTCCATGACTACATTGTCCACCACTTCGATCGCTTCCTTCAACTTTTTCTCCAAATCAATATTTAGTAATCACTTCAGTTTCCATATGAGCGGCGACAACAACATTGTTCGCTGTACTGATAGCTTGGATGCGAGATTGAAGTTGTTTGCCAGCTTGCACTCTGGGAGAGAAGGAATGAAACACTTAGAGTCCATTTCAAATGAGAATTTGCATATGAGATCGAAGAAAAATCTTCTCATGATGTCCTGATGTCTAGGGGTGTTCGCGGTGCGGTTTGGATCGGTTTTGAGTAAAAAATTCATCCGATCCGAACACTATATTTACTTATGGTGCGGTTTAGATTGGATGACTTTTTTAAAAAAATCCGATCTGATCCGATCTAATTTCGAGCGGTTTGGATTGGATTGGATTTGCGGTTTTGTAAATTGAAAAATTAAATATATATAATAAATCTCAACATCAAATTTCAAATAACCAATAATGACATAACAAGTCTTAACAATATTTTAAAACACCAACGAATACATGAAAAATATAAAAATATATGACAAATTGAATATGTTATAAGTATAATTATAAACATAATAATAAAATAATAATATTATAACGCATTATGCGGTTTGGATTGGATTGGATCGGTTGTGAAAAGTATATCCGAAATTCGATCCGATCTAGCGGTTTACAAAAAATAAGATCCAATCAAATTTGAATTAGTGCGGTTTTAATCGATTTTCGGTTTGGATTGAATTAGATGAGCGGTTTAATTTGGATTGGTTTGGATTTGAACACCCCTAGTAATGTCCAACAATCTATATTGTACGTTTGCTAAAGAGTGGAGAAAGGCGTGTCTTTGAAGTAATTGTGGAACTTAGTCTTGAGAACATGGTAGACGTTGTCGGGGGTTGGAGGTGATGCTGTTATCGAGGATGTGGATGTGGATGCTTCTGGTGGGTAAAGTGCGGAGGAGGTGGGTATTGCAGTCATAGAGATTTGGAAAGTGTGTGGTCTATGACATATTAAGGTAGGTGCGACACGCATGACAGTTATACCATGGCTTGATTTTGGAGTTAATGAAGAGGAAGGAAAAGATGGAGAAGAAGGCTGTGAAGGTGAAAAATGAGAATATAAATATTCGGGTCATGCGAAATATAATAAAAATTGGAGGAGAACGGTGTCGTTTAAATAAAAAGAGTGAGAAACTATTTTGTCCCTTGTTAAAATTATAAGAAACTATTTCTTCTATTAGAATTCATAAAACAAAAAATTTAAGTGACTAATAAAATTAATTGCTAGAGATCAATTAAATAATTAATTTTAATTAAAAATTAAAATGTCTAATCTAAATTTTTTTTTGAACTAAAATGACTAAATACTCATATTTTTTCTGTAGCGTGCAACAAACATATTTTTTAACTTGTAGACCAAAGTAACCAATTGTAAAATCCACAGTTAACCTAGTCTATATGCTAGCCTACACGTGCAAGCTCACCATGGAGTCTTTGTTAAGCATTAGTATCATTCGGTTATACCAACATCACACCTCAATAACCTTCCTAAGAAGATTTGAAGATAAAATATATTCAGTGGCTTATGTTTTAAGATTATATGACTCATATATGTTCCAATATGTATCAAGTGCATCACTAATAAATATAGACGAATATTTTAATAAAAAATTTATAATTGTTTTTATGTAAAAAAAATTTTTTTGACTCTTGAATAATAAATTAAAGAATTAAATTTTGATATATTATAAAAATATTATTTTTATTTAAAATATAGTCAAATAAATAAATTATACTTTTATACAAAATATCTTTATAAAAAAATATTTTTAACATTTTTATTTAAGTAACTCTCATAAATATATATGTCATTCTATCAAATATTACATCTAGACAAATCACTCCTTTGTTATATATTATACATGTACACTGATGCTATGTTATTTTGATAATCAAGTTGATTCAATAACTTATTTGCACACTAAAAGCCAATAAAAAAGAAGAGAAGAAAAAAAATTTGATTGAATTTTGTTATAAAAATGATTTGTTTACCCAATATTTTTCTATATTATAATATAGATTGGTCCCCATAAAAATAATAATTATTAGTCAAATAAACGCTTTTTAATTTGAATATAAAAATAAAGGAAGTGTTGGACTTGCATATAGAGAGGAGAGGTGCTTCACCTCGTTGTAAAATCAGAGGAACCAGAACTCGGATCCTACGAGTTGTGTTCTCAAAACGCACGGTCCGAGTTGCGGTTTGCAAAACGCACGGTCCGTATTGTGACAAGGAGGGCACGTGTTGCGCAGAGGCTTCTCCCTGAACGGTGGTGTTGCACCCAACATACTAACATAGTCCCATACTCACCATCCGAGTTACACACTTTTACCATTCACTCTGAACTTTCCCTTTCACCCTTCTTCTTCTTCATTTCTCCATTCTTTCAAGTTTTGCATGGTGGAAACAGAGTAAAAATGTCAAAGAAACACAAAATTAAAGATGTAAATCGACTTGAGTTTCATATTATACATTATCTCAATCATTCTGATTATGTAAGTTTTTTTTTAATTTTTTAAATATTTTATATTTATAATTATTATTGTTAGAAATTTAATTATTATAAATAAAATGATTATTAGCATTTTTTAATGTTTGTAAGTTTTTTTTGAAATTTTTTTATTAATTTTTAATTATAATTATTATTGTTAGAAAATTAATTAATTATTATATTTGTTAGTTGTTGAATTTTAAAATGTAATTTTTAAAATATTGGGATTTTTTTGTAAAGAACGTAATTTTTTTTATAAAGAACGTATTTTTTTAATTTTTTTAATATTTTTTATTATAACTATTATTGAAAACAACGTTAGGTTTTTTTAAATTCTTTTAAAATTATTAACTATAATTGTTATGAATAACGTTAAATGTTATTGTTGTTGTTGTGAAAAATTGTTAGTAGTATCATTTTTAAAGCACGTTACTTTATTTTGAGAAATTGTTAGTACTCACTAAATGATTAGTAGTAGAGTAATGCTAGAGAACCAAAAGGGTATTAGTAAAAAATCAGCCAAATACTTTTGGGTGAATCCAAAATCTCTACGAGTTAATATATATAGATGTTTCTTCTGCTAAGTATCAAAATGTTTTTTTTTTATACTAAATGGATGTTCTTTTATATATTTTTCGAATTTTTTTGTATTGAAAACGTGAATGTCTTTATTTCTTTAAGAATTTCATATTTTTTTTAATTTTATAAATATTTAATTATTTTTGCTAAAATATAATTGGATGTTTCTTTTATTAAATATTAAGATGCTTTTTTTCATATTAAATAAATATTTTTTTTATAATTCTGTAATTGTGTAGTTTATAGTCTCTTTAATTATTAAACGACACCTAATATCCCAAAACGCAGAGAGCAACATCCTCATATAAACAATGAAATCAGCTTTCTTCCAAACATTGCAAACAAAATAATCAACCGTCTCCTGGCCCAAGTAGTTAGCATCGTTCAGCCAATTGGGTCTCAGGATCCCAACCTCCAGCTGGAATACGTCACATTTCGGCGCAGCTGGATGGACACTGAACTGAAACGACGTGCCGTTGTTCCATTCGGCGTCGTACAAGATGACGTCATCGAGCTGTTCTTGAATGATGTTCAAGTTGCGCCCATTGATCCAGTCGTACCATAGGTCAATCTTTTGCAGTGCTCCGCTTCTGTTCATGAACAGCACCGAGTGGAATTGGTGCGGCCAATCTGTTGGAATTAGATTTGGAGATTCTTTAGGGTTTATTAGCTGCCATGGCTGCTTCAAGTGGAGTCAAACACCCAGAATAAGGAAAAAGGTGTGAGCTTTCAACTGCTTCGAACGCGTTCTTGCGAGTGACGCCGCGGTTGAGGGTGGATAGGGTTTGAAGGAGGTGGTTGAGGAGGGAAGAGGAGAAGGTTTTATCTGTGACGAAGTCGAAGGTGGACTTCGTGTTGAAGCAGTTGTCTTGGATGCGCTTGTTGAGGGCGTCGCGGAGAGCCTGGAAGTCGCCGGCGCTTCCAGCAGCATTGGTGAGAGAGAGAGGTCTGTGTGTAATTGTTGGAGGTGGGTAGGTTAATATGAAAGAGAAGAGGAAGACTTTTATAGGTTTTAATTAGGTTTACTTAATTAATTTTAAATTTTGAATTTAAAAAATTTAAAATTAATTATTAATATAAATTAATGTGGTTTTGTTTAGTTTTTGGTTGGTAACCGCTTGATTCCATATACTTTTCCTTAGTAGTATCATTTTTAAAGGACGTTACTTTAATGTCATTGTTAGTACTCACTTAATGAATAAATATCTTGATTCCGTGAAACACAGCAAGAAAAAACTAGGAAAACAAGCCATTGAAGAAGGAGAAGAAGACTTTGAAGAAGGAAAAGAATACGCGACTAGATCTCTTCCCTCAGTTACACACTTTTATATATGTCCATAAAACAAAATCGGACCCTTCGATTTTATCCCCCATAACGTTAAAAAAAATTACCCAGCACAAACAAAACGGAGAGTCCGAATTGCACGATTCAGATTACAAATTCTTGCAACTACAAAACGGACCATGTGATTTGTGAAGCAAAATTTCAAGACCAAAAAACTCACATGATCCAAGTTGTTGTATCTTTGGTTCAGAAAAACCTGTCCCACATTTTTGTCTTGCACGTCATAACTTCATATCTGGGTTTAGCACACCCAAACCTCCTATATCCATAAAATTGAGCCTCAAAATAATTCCTAATTATTTGTGTTGTTAGACAAATAGATTCTAATGAGAGGTAATATTAATCCAGAGGAACCACAAGCCTATTTAGGTGATTTCAATGATATTCTTTCACAAGAAGAAAAGATTGGGCTGCACCCTAAACCAAAAGAACAGGTGGAAGAGTTTAAAAATTTTGTTATTGGATAGAGCGCTGGTCAATTGGAGATGGAGGGAAATGTTTCAACATGCCACTTTAGAATCCCTCCCAGCTATTAGCTCTGACCACTGTCCTTTAGTTCTTAATCTTAATCCGGTTAAAAAAGTAAATAAATATTTTAGATATGAAGCATTTTGGGATGATCACGAGGAATGTAAAGAAGTTATTCAAAAAGGATGGAATAGGATAAGTGCACAAATATACAACTGGAATAGTTTTACTCAAAAAATTAAGCACTGTAAAGAGGATTTAAAAAGATGGAGTAGAAAGACCTTTGCTAGAGCAGATTTGGAAATAACCAAGTTAAAGGAGAGGCTAAAAGAGTTACAAAACTCTGAGTTCACAGAAGATAAGCAACATAGCATAGCACAGATTAGGGATAAGATTAGTAAGCTGTGGATGCAAGAAGAGAAATATTGGGGCGCAAGATCTAGACTTAAATGGCTTAAGTGGGGCGACAAAAACACATCTTTCTTTCACGCCACAACTATTCATAGAAGAGATAAGAATAGAATTGATAGAATTAAGAATGAAGAAGGGCAATGGATTCAAGGAGATACTGAGATTTTGAGATTAGCAGAGGATTATTTTTTAAGATTATTCAAAGCCTCTGATAAGGTGAATATGAGAGAATGCATCAAGAAAATTCCTAAAAGAGTTACAGATGAGATGAATAAATGCCTTATGGAAGATATAAGCGATGAGGAAATTAAGAAAGCTGTTTTCAGTATGGGTGGTATGAAAGCACCAGGTCCGGATGGCCTCAATGGTAGGTTTTATCAAAAGCATTGGGATATTATTAAGAGGGATGTTTGTGAAGTAGTGAGGAATTTTTTTGTTGATGGAGTCATGCCGGATGATATTAGTGAGACCACACTTGTTTTAATTCCTAAAATTAAGAATCCTGAAAACCTAAATCACGTCAGACCTATTAGCTGTTGTAACTTTATTTATAAAATTATTTCCAGGATTTTAGTATTAAGATTGAGAGGTTTTTTAGGGAATATTGTATCTCCGATACAAAGTGCTTTTGTAGGGGGAAGACTTATTCAGGATAACATTATTATAGTATGTGGTGAAAAATTTTTTTGTTGATAAATTTATGCCGGATTATATTAGTGAAACCACCCTTGTTTTAATCCCTAAAATTAAGAATCTTGAAAACCTAAATCACCTTAGACCTATTTACTGTTGTAATTTTATTTATAAAATTATATCCAGGATATTGGTGTTAAAGCTGAGAGGCCTTTTAGGGAATATTGTATCTCCAATATAAAGTGTCTTTGTAGGGAGAAGACTTATTTAAGATAATATTATTATAGCACAAGAGGCTTTTCATAAATTAGATAGAAAAGGAAAAAATGCTACTGATATGTTAGCCATTAAGCTAGATTTGAATAAGGCTTATGATAGACTATAATAGAATTTTTTTGGAAGAGGTGCTCAAAACTTTTGGTTTTAATGAGAAATGGATTAAGTTGGTGATGAGTTGTGTGAGGAGTGCAAACTATAGAATTAAAATTAATAAAAATTTATCAAAAAAGATAGTTCCACAAAGAGAGTTAAGACAGGGAGATCCTTTATCTCCTTATCTGTTTATTATTGCTGTAGAAGTGCTTACTATTTTGATGAATGATATGCAGAATAAGAATTTAATCTCACGAATAAAATTAGCTCCTAATGCTCCCTCATTAACACATTTATTTTTTACGACGATTGTATTACTTTTGCAGAGGCCAAAGAAGCGGAGGTATATCAGATTATTCAAATCATTAATATTTATACTAAAGTCTCGAGTCAGAAGATTAACCTTCAGAAGTTAGGAATTTTCTTTGGCAGTGCTATCCCAATCTAGACAAGGATAAATATAGAAGAAATTTTGGGAATTTCATCTTGAAAAAATCCGAAAAAATACCTTAGCTTACCAGCAAAATGGGGTAGATCAAAAAATCAAGTTTTAGCATGGATAGAGGAGAGAATAGATAATAAAATTGAGGGTTGGAAAGAAAACCTTCTGAATCAGGCAGGAAAAGAGGTGCTAATTAAGGCAGTAATACAGGCAATACCGTCATATGCTATGAGCGTAGTAAAGTTTCCAAAGAATTTCTGTAATCGACTGAGTGCTAAAATTGCTAGGTTTTGGTGGTCAAGTCAAGGAAAAGGAAGGGGTATACACTGGAAAAGTTGGGAAAAAATAACGGCAGGAAAACTTGATGGAGGATTAGGCTTTAAGGACTTGGAGGTACATAATTTAGCTTATTTGGCTAAGCAAGCTTGGAGAATTATCAATAATCCGGATGCAACTTGGGTAAAAATTCTCAAAGCTCTTTATTTTCCGAATGGCAATTTTTGGGAAGCTAAGAGGAGCAAGGAGGCTTCGTGGATTTGGAATAGTATTTTGGAAGGGAGAGACTTTTTGAGAAGGAAAGGTTGCTGGAGCATTGGAGATGGATCAGAGGTGAATGTATGGGCTGAGAATTGGATAGAAGGTTGTGGGAGATTAGAACTCCCAGTTGGAGAAAGAAACATAAAGGTGAAGGAACTCCTGACAGATGGAGAGGGTTGGAATGTGAGAAAAATTCAGAACATCTTTCCGAATCAGGTTGGCGAGAGAATCATGAAGACACCAATAAGCCTAATAAATAAGCAAGATAGTCTGATTTGGCCGTATAAGGCAAACGGAGAATATACGGTAAAAACGGGGTATCATCTAGCAAGGGCAGAGAAGATAACTCAAGCTCGAAACCAGGCATCATCAAGTACGGATCTGAAGGAGTTATGGAAGACAATTTGGGGAATGCATATTCCCCAAAAATTTGAAAATGTTCCTTTGGAAGGCTTGTCATAATATTTTGGCTGTGAATTATAATCTATTTATAAGGAAAATTGTAAAAAATCCTACATGTAGCATTTGTCAAGAGGCAGAGGAGACAGTGGAACATGCATTATTACTATGCCCATGGACTAGAGCAGTGTGGTTTGGATCCCAGATTCAATGTTTACCTACCCCTAATAATGTCACATCTTTCGCGAAGTGGTTACTAGCAATAGTCAATAGATTGAAGGCTGAAGATGGGTATGGAATACAGAGTAGGATCAACAGTTTGGCATTCATAAGTTGGTCTATTTGGAAAGCTAGGAATTCCTTTATATTTCAGCATAAAAAGCTCAGCCCAAAAACAACAATCATTATGGCGACCAGCAAAGAAGCAGAATTCAGACAATCAACAGAGCAGGAAGAAAAAGTAAAAGAAGTAGTAAATAACAGACACAGGAAACAAATTACCTGGAGACCACCGCCAGATGGTTGGACGAAGATTAGCATTGATGCATCCTTTGATAAAGAAACTGGTCAAGCAGCATCGGCAGCAGTGATAAGAAACTGTGATGGTAAGGTTCTGTCTGGATCTACAACGAACTTCAAAACAATATCTCCAGTAGCTGCTGAAGCTCATGCCATGAGGGACGCCCTGATTCTTTCTAAAAATCTGCAATTAGGAAAATGTTTAATTGAGACAGATAGTTTAGTACTAGTCCAAACAATTAAATCAAGAAGCAAACTTTGGGAGATTGATGCAGTGTTAAATGACATATTCGAACTGATGAACAATCAGCCAGAAGTTGGTTTAACCTGGACCCCAAGGGAGGGTAATGAGCTGGCACATAAAGTGGCAGAAATGGCTTCTTCAAGAGCTTTAGGGCGACAATGGTGTGTAAGGCCTCCAAAGGAGTTAGCTAGAATCATCAAAAGAGATGAAAGGGAAACTGCTAGTATCAAAAGGAAGATCTCACAGGCCTAACGCAATACCCAAATGGAATTCAGAGCTCCGGAGGAGATCAGAGATTGATAAATGAATAGTAAGAAGGCCGCCGGTGATGCATGGCTGCGGCTTTGAGTGCTTTTCCTCTATAGTTACTTAAGATTTTTTCGTTTATAATCAACGATTTAAAAGAACTTATTTGTCTTACGAAAATAAAACTTAGAGACTTTAAATACAAAAAAAAAAAAATTAGAGACAAAAGTATTTGACATAAAAATTTTTAAAAATCTTTTTAAGTATATATTCTTTTAAATATTTGAGACAAATAAAATAGAAAAAAGTATTATAAAAAAATACTTTATTCTTTTTAATTATGATCTTTGAAAAAATATTTTGGGTTAAGCTTGTTTAACCAACCATTCTATTATTTGGAAGCAAGTTAACAAGAGAAATAAAATATATTT
This sequence comes from Arachis duranensis, assembly GCF_000817695.3. Lineage (NCBI taxonomy): Eukaryota > Viridiplantae > Streptophyta > Magnoliopsida > Fabales > Fabaceae > Arachis > Arachis duranensis. Next base: position 105,416,823 of record NC_029780.3, read on the forward strand.
TTGTTTTACTAGTCTAAAATAACAAAAATATTACGGACAAGAAACACATATTTCATATTTAAACAATTTTTTTAACAAAAATAAATCATAATATTATTAATAAAGTGTCATTTGTATGATTGTATCCATATAACATATAAAAATACATAATTTTTTTCATAAATAACCTTTTACAAAATATCTTAAAAGCACTTCTTAACTTGTTTGCTTAATGGAAGTTTATATATTATTCTTCCAACATTAATTAGTGAATAAATTAGTGGCAGAAACTTTAATTTGACAAGTTGGGCTATGGCTGAATCAAGCGTTGGCGTTAAGAAAAAAAATTTGCCGAATAAAATTATGAGATTGACTTCTAAATTCTGATGATGAATTTGAATCTAGCACATCTGAGAGCACCATTAATTAAATAACATTATCTCCCAATTGGAGGAATTTAATTTAATTAATCACTCCACAATCATTTTTGACAAATTGAGCCAACGCACGTTAACATTTTGACTTTCGTCGATTCCCGTTTAATTAAAAAAATATATTTATATAAATATTTGTGTTAAAATTTAAAGGAGGAAATTTTTTTCCAATTTTGGTATTGTTTCAAACTTTCGTTAAAAATACTATAAGATTTGAATGAAGTAGTACAACTCCATTAGAATTATTGATTAGCATGTGTACTAATTACCTTTTCAATTATGACTTTTGGGACTTCTAATTAAATGCAAATTAAAATGTGATTAAATACAAATTAGTTTAATACAAGAAAAAAAAATATTTGATGAAGGTGATTGTCGAATAAGCTGAATTTCAAGCTACAAAAAATTGGGTTTAACAGAAGCTAAGCATATACTAATGGTTGGTAATATGTTTTAGATGTAAAGTAACTACAAATGGGATTGTGTGTTAGTTTTTAATTAAAGTAATGGTTGTGTGTACCACTCTATTTAGTATTTATCTTGTTCCTTATGACAATACTGAAAGAGACAGGGTAATTGGAGAAATATTTTTCCTCTTTTTAAGTCAAGAAGCTATAAAATAAGTGGTAAAAGAAAATCAAACTCTTTTTACTAGTAATAAATTGAAATTAATATCAAATTAAGATGGCATAGAAATAAAAGGTAAAGTAGCCATAAAATGGACAACTAAAAATTAGCAAACAAGCACCGTCTTATCTCGTTTTTTTTTTTAAGTTAGAAGTGAGACTTGAATTCATAATTTTTAGATAAATATAAAAAATTATGTTATTTAAATTATAATTTATTAACATCTTATCTATTTTTTACGTAAACGAAATATGTTTAATGTATTATTTTATCTGTAAATTAGATACAATATTATTTTTTTTATTTATCTCAACGACAAGATACATATATAAAAAACTCATTTAGTGAGTAGGAATGTGCATGGCCTGATCCGAATATTTTAAGGGCTAATTTTATGTGATTTTACCGAGTCTAGAGTCGGGTAAGGGTCTCAAAAATAGACGTGATCATTATTTCGTTTCGGGTTATCCGAACTCGACCTGGTAGTTCAGTCATCATACACAATTAATATTTTGTGTTATTAGTAATGGATGATAGCTATTCTTATGTGGAATTTAAGTATTGTAAACCTTAATATTTTGTGCTATTAGTCATTATATATAAGACTATAAATTAATATTTTATGTTTAAAATGCATAAGATTTTAGACTAATGCATAATATTGTGTTATTTGTATCGATTTAAATATTTGGTGTTATTAATATTAGTATTGATTATGGTTATGTTTTAATTATAGAGAATAGTTAGTTTTTGTTATATTTTTCTAAGTGAATTTTACCATATCAAATAATGGTTGGAGTCTTGAAAATTTAGATATTTTCACATGCTAGCTTACAAGAAAGTATCAAGGTAATATAATATTAACGGCTCGGTTTTCACATAATTTTTATCCGGTATAATCGTGACTCGAAAGTGTATAGATTTTATTGGGTCTAGAACCGACTTCAGATTTAACAAATAGACCCGATATATATTTTAGATTGAGTCTGTGTCACATCAAATTCAGTTTTACCCGACTCATGCACACTCCTAATAGTGAGAATGAAATAAGTAATAAGGTATATAAACATAAATTTTTTTTGTGGGTGTCTATAACTATAATTATAATATTTATTTTATTTATTTAAAAGAATTCCAAAAATTGAGTATGTGGTCTGAAAAATAAATCAATACATTCGAAAGGAAAATATTAAGTTAGTTGTTGTCTCTATCCCAATCGCCTTTTAAGTTGTGTTTTCTTGTCACTCGTTTCATTTTAATTTTGATATTGATTTGTCTTATTTTCTTTTTTCGGGAAAAAATAAAACGTGCCTGTTTGAAGACATGAAAACTCGTAGTTGAGGAAGAATGGTGTGCCACGAAGCTTTTTTTTTAATCTGCTAGTCCTATCTACTTCAAGCTTCAATGATTTAATTAATTAATTAATTAATTTCATACAATTTATTATTATTATTATTAACAATTAGCAATTTCATATGAAATTCAATTTGCAAGTGCCTTTTAATTATGCTTTGTGATAAGTAATAACTGATAAGCTTCTTTTATATCATAATAACAACTTGCTAAGCTAGCCCCCTCCCCCTCTCTTTTTTTCTATACTAAAATTTAATATGTGATGATCTAAATTAGTTTTACAAATTTAATTTGATAGTCTAAACTAATTTTATAGATATATTTCATTACGTGTTATTACATACATTAGTAAAATTAATTTTTATAACTAATACATAAATAATTATATAAAAAATAAATACAGTTAAATAATATCAACAATACATAAAAAGTAAACACTATTTTTATTTTGTTTTGAGGAGAGGCAAATGTAAATATTTTTAAATTTAAACCAGTCATCACTCATGAGTTATGAGAGATGAAAAGAAAAGTTCGAAAGGTATTAGGAAAGAGGAAAAAAAAAACTAACATAAACAAAATATTTTAAGTGTTTTTTTTATTTATGAATTCAAAATATATAATAAAGACACGACGAAGTTTATATAGTATATTTTTACTAATTTATCTTTTATATAACCTATTTTAGTTAATATATTTGGATTTTTTGCTTATATAAATATTTAAAACATATTAATTCTTAACTTTAGAAATATCTTTATGTCATTTTGCTTAAGCACCCCTAAAATAGGTTTGACAACCATTTGTAAAATGGTTTAGAAAAAAAGAATGATGTGTAAGTGTGAGGAAAGTAAATTTATAAAGTGAGAGTGGAGCAAATTGAGAGTGATTTTCATATAAGTGTTTTTCATTCCTTAAAAAAAAGTTTAACAGCAGTAGATTAGATTTAACAAACTTAGGAGGTACAAAATGAATATGATTGAAGCAAATGTAAAGACTAATTTCAATTGATCAGATCATTTTATTATTTATTATCGATCCAAATATTTGTCTAATGCACACATCAAATAATAAAAAATATTATAAATAAATATTTGAATTCAATGTATATTAATTAAATATAAAACATATATTTTAGGAGTTTGACATAATTTAAAAATTATAAGTAATCATTATATTATTCAATAACGGATAGCATTCTAACACCAAAAATACAGACAGTGACGCGTTCTGGTGTCAGTATATATATATCTCTCTCTTTTTAACTTATTTTAGAAATGTATCTTTTTTATAATTATATATAAAAATCATCATTTAATGCATAATTAGATTAATCGTCAATTATTATAATATAATTTTTAATCAAATATAATCAGTGACAAATTGACATTCACTACAAAAAAATATTGAGCATCATCAGATTTGATAAATCTGCCGGTAATTAGTTTACCATCAGTTTGAATTTGACGGTATAAATGATGCTGAAAATTTTTCACCGGCAGATTATTTTGTCCAACACTAATTACCGGGGAGATTTTGTGTCGGATTTTGTAATTAATGCGACGAAAATAAGCGGTTGATTACTGTCGGAGAATTTTGGCCCCATATTATGTTTTGTGGCATTTAATTACCGTCGAATTATTCCGCCGGTACGCTTTTTTTATTCTTTTTTTTTGCACAATTAGTAGTCAAATTAAAATTTTTGTTTACAAAATTAGGATACAAATTCAAAATTATCGAAAATCAACTAATGATTTTATTAAATATCAAGGGTCTGAATATAATAAACGGTCAAAGAAGTAAAATACAATGAAATAGACATAAAATAAATTAAATTCCTAAATCCTACGTATCCCGGTAATCGTTGTCGTCGTCGTCTTCCCCCGTTGAGACGGCGGACTAAGAGCTTATGTCGATGCCACACTAGCAGCGCCGCTGCCTCTAGCGCATATTTGGTCGTTGTACATCACTATCTGGTCTTGTAAATGCTCTAGCTACTCCAGCTTTTCCATCAGCTCCGATCTGATGGCAACGGTGTCTCCCACGAATGCAAGAAACTCGTTGTATCTCTGTTCAGACTGCTGAGTTTGTTGGTGAAGCTCCTATGTGAGCTTCTACACCTCCTCCCTCAAATCAACAACTTCTTTGGAATTGGCAGGGCTAGTGGTAAAGGCAGAGGCAGATGAAGTTGCCAATGTGGAGGTCCGAAGGCCGCTGGCGAAGAACCCCAACCCATAGATGCAATTCTTGTAGGGCTCAGAAGTAGTCTCACGCCAAACCCTATCAGGATCTACGACTGAGGCATCAGAGCCGAGATCGTCCCCACTAGGTTGAGATTGTTAGGTTGCGACCTCCAATCTTTACGTGTAGTCGTTCTATATAACACACGTTGTGATTAGGATGATAGTTAATTGCTTTAAACCGAATATATTTCAAACATAGAATTAATTAAACTCACATAATGAACCACAGATCGCTCATCATCAAATCTCTCATTGTTGGCCTTCAATGTATGGATATACTTGAAGGTCTCCGCCAATATCGCCTCACGCTCCAACGACTTAGACTACACATATTGAAACCAACTGATAAAATAAATTAAGTAACAATTAATTCAAGTAATAATTAACAAAGATTAGCAAACTACATACTAGTTTACTCTTCGTCTTCATGAAAGTCGCCGACCTACCGGTATACTTCGACGACCTCGGCGAAGTCCTATTAGTTCTGTTCGTCAGACGATGACGCTTGAACCCCTCATCAGTACTAAAGTGGGAATCCATTTCCTTCTTAATATCTGGACGGAGCCAAATCATGAGGTGGTCACGCCCGGCGCCCTTGACAAATGTCTTGCATCATCTGCTAAAGTCACCTAACTATCCGATGGTCATAGATCTTCCTGATGAAGATATCATATTCCATATCCCATATAAATTTCTCCTACACAAAGTAATTCAATAACATTAGTTATTTGAAATAAAATACAGTTAAAATACAGTTGATTCAACAACATTGGGTTACTGCCCACTTTTAAAACCGTCGCTCGCTGGTCTCAGTAAGGATCTTTGTGTAACTCGACCATGGGTTGTCGCACATGGATTTAATCACATTGGAGATCTCCTGTGTACATGCATTGTTTGGTACAAACCTATCAATGAAAAACTTAAGATTAGAAACACATAAAAATACAAAAAACTTAACAAATTCAAAATAGATTGCGGATAAAAGACATTAAAATAGAATGTACTCATGCCTGTATGCCATCAGGTCAAATCCTCATCCATATGACGGGCGCTGATGGAGGTGCATCTAGCTGGGACGCATTAGAGGAATCAACTACCACGGGCTTTATCATTGGAGCTATAGGGGTGGAGGGAGCGTGGTAGAAAGAGCTACGTAGTTGGCTTTTGGGACCATGATAAACTGCTGGTCTATGGGACCCGCCTGTGACGTCACAGGGGTCGACGGGGTAGTTGGGATAGAGGGTGATGACTGAGAAGTCATTGGGGTACCGGTGGAACCCCCCTCTACCACGACCATGAAACACACTCGTGACACCTCTGCTACCTGTTATTGTCATATCTGCAAAGAGAATACCAATTAACATAATCATATATATACAACACAAATTCTTCAATATTTATATTATTTTAAATTTTTTTTTTGACATAACATCTTCTAAAATTGGACATATATCTATTTTTACGGTTTTCATAAATCCAACCAATCGCAATCTACAACATCAATCACAACTCAACTAAATTTATAACAAATCCAGCAGAATATATTAACTTGTTTACACTATTATATACATTTATAAAGATATCATATATTAACTTGTTTATATTGTTGTATACATTTTTGTTTCAGTTATACTAAAAAATTTCAACAAATAATTGTTATGTATGTTCATCCAATCATCGTGAGGTTTATTTGGCAATAATGACTTTATAATATATTACTTCATATTTATTTATAATAATTTTATATTTTTTATGCATTTATATAGATTAACATATTAAATACTCAATTAGAACTAATCTTTTTCATTCTCATTAATTCATATAAATTATTACATTCCATAAATTTTAAGACACAACTACTAGCATAGATAATATATGATGATTTAGGTACAATGTATAATTAATATCATTTCTACAATACTAAACTTATATTTTTAAATATCATAAGCAAGTAAATACTGTAATTTAAATTTAATAGCTGAAATAATATTTGATAGATTCCAATTCTTATAAAATCTCTTTATCTTATTATATGACCTAATCTTCACACGAGATGATAGATTCCATGCTAGCTATAAGATTGGTGTGGTTAGACAACAACTTAATCTAAAGAATCACAAATGGTCCATTATTTTTGCTGTATTTTTTTTTAATAAATTGGATTTTTTTTTCATTTTCGTTCTTAATATCTATTTTGATTTCTGAATTACTTTTTTTAAGAAAAAAATTCTGTGGTGAATCTTATTTTTTTCAAAGATATTTGAATATTAGGTGAATTATCCCAAATGAATTTGAATCATTAACTTTAAAAGTTTCATGCTCATAAATTCTTCTCCAAAGTTGATATTCCTCTATTCCGTTTCAGTATACTATTTCAGAATTTCCTCACTCCTTCTATCGATATTTTAATATCTTATTAAATTTGATTTTTTTCCGTTATTTTTTCTCTTGATTTTAAAGTGGAAAGAAACATAAAAATAATCTTTTTTAAATTAGTATATTTGACTTTTATTCTACTTATTCTCATCATATTTATGTTGCATTAAATTTTTAGTGATGGATTACTTAAAGTAAAAATATATGGTGATTGCTCTCATACCCCAACATTTGTGCTAAAACTCATACCCTATATATGTGGACCAATATAATATAGACATGTGGCATCATTAATCCTAGTCAATTAATAATTAAATAATTTTAAAATCTTAAAATTTAATGTATTTTAAAAGTATATTAAATATTATTTGTATACAAATACGAATACGTATATACTTTAATCATATATGATTAACTATGGTTAAACATTTTTGTTTATTAAAATTAAAACAAAATTAAAATAAATAATCCTCATCACGCTATCTGCGACTACTTGTAATTGTGATCAACACTCAACGAGGTTATTCTATCTCTTCTTCTCCTTCTCCTAATTTCTATCGTCTCCACCGTCCCTGCAAATTTCTGTCAGTTTCTGTTTTCATTCGTTCTAAGTTTCACTTAATTTGGGGATTTTATCCAAAATCAGGGTTGAACAAAACACCTCTTCCCTTTCCCATCAGTCTTCTCTTCCTACCAAAACACCCACTGGCTGAACACCCAACCCTTCATATCTGAACCTCTCCACCATTGCCGTTCACCGCCGCTGCTCACCGACACCGCCAGATCCGTTCTATCTCACAGGCGTTCGTCTATCTCCATCTCCATCACCCGTCGTTAGCCTCCGTGACCACGATTACAGTGCCCCCTCTTTCCGCCTCCAACAGCCGTGTCGCCGCGGTCTCTCACGTCCTGAGCCTCCGTGACTCCTGTGTTCGCCGCCTCTGATCCACCAGCGTAGCGGCGTTCTCCATCACCACACCCTTGACGTTAGGTTAGGCATTTATCCTCTGTTTAAATAATGAATTTCATTTTTTTTGTTATGGAATTGTTTCGATGCTTGCATGTTCAAACGGTGAATTTTATTTTTATTGATTTATTTATGAAACAAATTTGCTACCATTGATACAATTTTTCTATCTTGTATATCTACTATATAGATTGATCAACTAGATTAATTGCACTATATTTTATGATTGACTCTGGAATCTGAAGTAATTAATCACCTAATTGAAATTATGTTTCCAATTGTTGAGCCAATATAAGTTCACTGTTTAATCCTAAAATTGCTATTTGAAATCTTGTTTAATTATCACCCCCAAATTACAGAAGAAACAATAAATGATTGGTTGTGTGTATACTAATTATATGAAGAGCATTTGCATTTGTCAAACAGATTGCTGATTACTTTCCGTTCCTTGAAGTAGTCTTCGTATTTTTCATCCATTCACATTTTAAGATTCTGGTTAACAATGAGAATTAGAATATTATCCACAATAAATTATTGTCAATTTAACAGATTAAAGTTTTAGAAAAAAAAGAATGAAGAAAAGGAAGACAAGAAAAGTTTAAAAAGAGCGAATTTAATATTTAATTTTCTCTTGAATGCATCTGAGTTATGTTTAAAGTTTTGGAATTCGACCTATCATGAAGCTCGGTTAAGCTTTTTTTTCTTTTTTGTTTGGAGTTTTAGAACTTAACAAATCATGGCTGTCTAGTTTAATTTAATTTTTTTTGCGTGTTTGAAGGCAGTTTCATCATTTCCATTTTTAATTTGTTTTTCTTATCTAATTTAATTTGGTTGTGTTTGTCTTCCTTCTCTCATGTCTATAGGTATTTAAAAAGTTTCATGTTCATTTTAAGTGGTATGTCTTTTCTGATTATCATGAGTTGTGCAGAGATGTTATTGGTTTCAATTCATCACATTTTCATTTCCAATCTACAAACCACACCCAAATAGAAAGGAGAGAGTTAGCTGATTTCACTTTCACTTTCAATCGTCCAAAATTGTCTCATTTTTGTGAATTAGCCTGGAGAAAGAAAAGAGGTTGGGGATCAGCTATTTTTTTGTGAATTAGCCTGTATGTAAAATGGAAGAAGCCGGAGAAAGAGAAGAAGTTGGGAATCAACTATTTTTTTGTAACGTATTTAAATGAGCAATATTTGAAGTTATTCACTTTTAAAATTAATTAGTAATGTATTATTTATTTATTGTCATCATTATTATTAAGTACAATAGTAAAGTAAAATATTATCTCCTTTAAGAATTTTTTCAAATAAAGTTGGAAAGTTAAATTATATATTATTTACTTGAATAATAATGCTAATAGTCAACAAATATTTTTAATATATGTATAATTACTAATAAATATTTTTTATGTATTTATAATTTTTTATATTTAATAAAAGAAATTGTCATATAATCTCACCAATATTACTTTTTTGAAATCATTCTTTTAAAAAATTATTCTAAAAACAAATAAATGATTTATGTTTTAAAATTTGAATTGAACTTGATTAGTATCATATTAATTACTGATTGTCATCATTCAAGTATAAAAATAATAAATTAAATTAATGTAGTAACGTATTAATAATCATATAAATAAATAATCATTATTTAACATTTATTCTCACCATTCAAGTATAAACTAGTAACGTATTAATAATTTATTAAGATATGCCTAATGACAATAAATTAAATTATAGTATCTTTAAATGAAAATACCGAAATAATTTTTTTCCAAAATAAAAAAATTGTAACGACACTATTTTGGGGTATAAAAACAATGGCTTCAATTGTATTATGCCACTAAATATGCATAGATCATAACTTGAGAAAGGTGTGGATAGATTTAAAAAATTTTAATATTTACATGCTTATCTAACTCATCATGAAATTAAATTTGTACACGTATTAAAAAGTCATTAATTCAATTGAATGCATTCATGCATGAATCCATCATGATTTTGAGCCATTAATTGAATTGAATTCATTCAAGGCATGAATCCATCATGAAATTAAAATGTACATGTATTAATAAGTCATGACTCATGAAAAGTAATACTCAAATTAAGCATTTAATTTCTGAAAAAATATTTATTAAAACTTTGTAAAATATAAAAGTAAGAAAACTTGTATCTCAAATTCCAAAATCGGATATTAAAAACTACATATAAGGATCTCAACAATTCTACCACATTGTTCCAACAAAAAATTTAAACTCAAATAAAATTACTTTTTAACTAAATTCTTATTTTTCTCTTTAATCTTCTTGTAGTTTTTTTCTGCAGCTTTTAAAATGACTCCTTATTTTGTATTGTATGGTTTAATAACCAAATCAAGAGCAATGCGCATTCTTGTTGTGTCGTCAATCTATAATTGAAATAAAAAATAATAAGTAATAAATCATGAATTTAAAAGTAACTAATAATTATTAAATAATATTAAAGTGTGCGTACCTTGATGGAATAATTGTCATTTTTAGCACAATCTTTCATCCAAGTTGCTACCCAAATTTCACAATCATTACTATTTTAATAGTGTAGAAAAAAAACACATATAAGAAAGTATACAACATAATATAAGAGAAATAAAGTAGAGATACGATTAGATCATTACGAGCCAATTTTTTGTTCTCCTGTTTCTATATGCTTTGGATCAGCAAAACGAGAAACTTTAGGCCTAATAGTGGTTTCAAGATCATAAAATGAGTCATCTTAAAGCATCTCTTCAATGTACATAGCCTATTAATTAGTTAAGTTAAATTAGTTAAACACTACTCCTATACAAAAATTTACATATGAATCATAGATGTTAACGTTATAGATTTAAATAATTACCAGCTTCCTAATATTAAAATCTTTTCTCTCAATCTTTTCATAGTTTGGCTTAGAGTCCAACCAAATTATCTGACGTTCGTGCATATCAAACACAACAAGATACCAATAGATGTTGTCTTCATTGACAGGCACAAATATCTAAATATAAAATCAAATTAAATAAATTTTAATAAAAGTAAGTATTGAATATTGAGGTTATATTTAGTTTAAGTTAAAGTATTTTTACCTTATGAAGAGTTTCTACCTTTCCCATAAAAGATTTTTGATACTGTACTATCATTTTGGAAGGAGGATTTTTTTCCATGAGTGCAAGTTTCTAAGCAAATGTAAAAATATACATTAACGATATAGGAGTATAATATATAAGAATAAAATAAGTTAATTACATGTAATTAGTAATTAATAATTAAGTACTTACAGAAAATACAGTAGGCATATACCAATGTTTTAGATATCCCAAATCTGACCTTTCCTCGTTAGTTAGTATATGAGCATACACACATAGTATCTAAATACAAAAAGAAATCAGATTCAGTTGGCTCATTTTTTTTAGACAATAAAACATGAAAATTAATATAATTATATTTATCTTTTTAAAAAAAATAATAATTAAGAAAAAAAATACTTACATCTTCATCAATCCATCCCTTGGGAATTAAGTTGAAAAAACTGTCCCTATTTGCATCAAACTTGGAACCTCTTGCTAAAATGTTATGTCTGTTATAATTTTTTTTGCAATTTAAAAAGGTAATTATTTAAATTCTTATATATAATGTTACAAAACAGTAAAAAAAATGTAAATTATATATCATATCTATCTATTAATTTCATCTTCTTTGTCAGATCCAAATATATATGTAGCCACTTGTATGTCTGTTTCATCTAATTCCATTCCAGTAGGTGGTCTAAATACAACCGGAAGCCACTGTAATTGAACCAATACATAAAAATAAATTAGAAAATTCTTGTAACACTAAAATTTTTGAATGCAAACAAATTTAAAATCTTCAAAAGATTCACTTAAAAAAAAAACAAAAAATTATAACTTACAAATGGTGCTTCAATTCCAGAGTCGTTCCGGCGCAAACTTAAGTTTGGCAAAGTGTTATGATTGATGGAATATCCAGTTGGAGAATCCTTACCCAACAAAAACTTTAGAATTTCAGTTGGTGACGATTTTGGAGAATAGAGTTTTTTTCCAGCTGAACCTTTGCGTGGTAATTCTTTTTTACGCCCAGCATTAACGTTAGTCTTCTTGGCTATTGTTTTAGTACTTTTGTCTACGGGAGACTTGAGTTTTCCCATAATAGCATCGGTTAGTAGTGTGCTGGGAATATGGGATGCAAAAGGAGGAGGATATGGAGGCATATGCATGTGAATCAAAGGGGGTGTACATGGAGGTGAGGTTTGAGTAAATCCTGGAAAAAGACCATAAAAATTTGGCAGTATAGGGTGGAAGAAAGGCATTATGGGTTGATGTAAACTAGTAGAAAAATTTGGTTGGTTGATAGAATACATCTTTTGAAGATTATTAACAGTTTCTTCTATTTGCTTGAGTTGTATATCCATTTCTTCATATTTTTTATTATTGACCTGTTAAAGACATGAAATTATTTTAAAACAGGTTATTATTCTTTCAAAATACCATTTTTAAGTGATGAACTTCACCTCTGGTGCTTTGATTTCTTCTTCCTTCATGATTGAATTTTCTTTGTGCTCAAATAATATTGTGTTATCGTGACTGTATGAAAAAGAAAAAAAATCATAAGATACATAATTAGTTATATTAGTACTTAATTTTTTTTTAAGAAAATACATTATTACAAAAGAAGATTATGTAAAAAACCTGGAAGATATCTCAATAGGATCGATTTGGACATCAATTTTAGTTCGTTTGGACATAGCTTCGCTAACTCCATCTCCATCCATGGATTCTTGCAAATGAAAGTAAATGAAAAGAATGAATTGATTTGAAAAATTATGTGTATTAGTAAAATGTAATCAACTAATTCTATTAATTTTATAGTGTAGTTTAGTGCATATTTTCAAAAGGCCATTTCCATTTTTGTTTTAGGTAAGTTGATTGATTTTAGTCCATTACACATTACTAATTAGAACTTTCTATATTTATTTTGAAAGTTTTTCAATTTGACCTATTATAAACATAATTACATATAATTTGTGAGTTTCCTATTTTGTGGATTCGTACGTTAATAAATTTTCACTTTATATTAAAAATATATGATCTATTTTTTAATATTATTATATTTTTTAAATCAATTATAAAAATTTTAAATATTATTTTAATTAATTTTTCTAAAAGAATTAAAAAAATTTTTAAATATTCTAGAATATAATATTTAAAGATTAATATTAATTATTAGAATTATATATAAGATTATTTAACATAAAGTATTTACTTAACATACGCTGTTTATGGGTTCAGATCTAGAGTTTAGAATTTAGAGTTTAAGGTTTAGAAGTTTGATATTAGGGTTTATGATTTATAATTTAATAATTAGAGTTCGAGTTTTAAGTTCAAGTCATTTAAATTTACTAGTTGATGTAATTCAAATTGAGGTTTACGGTTTATGGTTTAGAAGTTAGGGTTTAGGGTATAGAATCTATGGTTTAGGGTTTAGACCTAGGAGTTTAAAGTTTAAGATTTAAACCGTTTTAATCACTGATTTACTGATTTACTGCTTCAACTGGTTCAACCGTAATATAAGTGAAAAAACCAAAGTTGCGAAAATTGGACCGGTCATAGAACTAAAGTAATAAAAGGAGGAAATCAATGAAAATAAAGAGGAGCACGAAGAATATGTTGATGAAGAACGGCGAAAATTGAAGTGCTCACGACCGACGACGGCGTGGACAGAGGCGGGCTTCACAGCGAGCACAGAGTAGTGGACCGGCCTACTAACCGGTTTTCAGTTAACCCGGTCGATCCGGCCGGTCCGGTTCGATTTTCAGAATCTTGGAAAAAACTGTTTTATAATAAAAAATATAAATAAATTATAAATAAACATCCTAAAATATAATTATAATCTAATGTAAACCTTTAAATACATTACAAATTTAAAGCATTACATGAAATTTCATCAGCCAAAATCTTATAATCTTATAAAAGATAAGGACAAGTGAGGCTTCATTATAGAGTTAGGGTATGAGGGTGCCTTCTAAAGCACAGAGGTGTGGAGCGGTGCGGCGAAATAGCTGGCCGAATTTGGGAGAGTGAGTAAGTGTTCAATGAAGGGACAAGTGGATTAGGGTTCAGGACTTTACCGTTTTCCTTATTAATGAACAAAACGGGGCCGTTTTGGTAAAAAATTTGAAAATTGGCCGGATTTCGATTCGATTCGATCGGTCCATTCTTGGCCGGTTCGATAATCCAATAACAATTTTAAAATTTTTTTAATAATTAGGGTTTAGGATTTAGACTTTAGATATTATAGTTTAAGGTTTAAAAGTTAATAATTAGAGTTTGAGTTTTAAGTTCATATAATTCAAATCTACTAGTTCACCTCATTCAAATTTAAGCATATAGTAATAAGTTAAACCATTATTCACTTACTTGATTAGAGTTTAGCGTTGATAAATTGGCATTTATAGTAATATTTAGGTTATCCTATTTTAAATACATTTATGTTATCCTATTTAACATTTAACATTAGGGTTAAGATTTAAAAGTAAATAAATAATTTTTGCTATCCTTTTTAAAATATATTCTATTAAATTATTAATACGTTACAACTTGATATATGATTAGAAAAATACATATTAAATAACTTTATATATACGTTACCAATATATTACTACTTGATATATGCAATAATAAATTATAATAAATGATTATAAGTAAATGATTTATTTCTTTTTTTTAAATAAAACTTACTAATTTATTAATATGTTGCAATTAAGTTGTTATTGCAATTATGAGATACGCATTAATTGTCAATTCATTCAACTAATTGTTTCATGGTCAATCTCCTATGTAATTGGTTCATAGTCAACTCTGGGAATCAATTTGTGGTCAATAATTATTTTATTATTTAATTAATTTTTGTTTTTATAACTAAATCTCACATCAATTCATTATTAATATCATGTGACAGATTATGAGTAACAGGAGATATACAAAATGGATGCATAAATTAGTATTTAATAATTAACAAACATGATATTAAGATTAACGTTGTGCTTGTAATTGAGCTTAATCTAGTCACCAAAAAAATATTGGGCTTAATCTCGATAAACAAATTAAAAAGGTAAGACGGTAATAAAATTATATATTGGACCATCAACTAAGTTCATGCTCAATCTTATATAGGCCACATTTCAATAATTAAACTGTTAAAATTAATTCAGAAAATTCCATTCATAAAACAATAAAATGTCGTCACATAAGTCTTAAAATAAAAATTTTTTGTATGTTCTTCCTTCTCCATACCAAGACTTCCTGTCACGAGTCACTACTTTCTATTTTTATTAACATCATGAACCTCTCCATTCCAAAATAGATTTCCATTAGGCACATTATAATAATATGGAGAATATGACTGGTACAATGGTGTTTCATTGTATGGATGATAAGATGGAACGGAAAATCCTGAAAAGGTAGGATACACAGGTAATCCATTCAAATGCTGGTTTTGGAGCTTCACAGGATCTATTGGATTAGGTTGACATATTTTTCCAATATCATGGTTATTTGGTTGCCCACTCTAAAAAAATATACACAAAAAAAGTTTAATATTTTATTAGTTAAAAAAAAACACTACTATTATATGTGTAATCCATTCACGATACAAACCTTATGTGCATTATGTATATTAGAACATCTTCGTTTATACTTTTGGACCTTAAACTTGTGTCATCAACTCTTGTATCCTACATAGAGGCATCTCATATGACATGATTAAGTAAGTATATATTTAATGAAATCTAAAATTAAAATGCATATATAATAAAATTGCTACAAATTACTGTTTTTGAAAAAAAATATATATTAAACAAAAAAAGAATGGTTCTTATGAAGAGGCAAATTTATATATTGATGTTCACTTTAACATACCTTGGTAGCCTTAACTCCATTCTTATTCTTTTATGTAGCTAATTTATTTGTTCCATTGTCACTAAAATATCTGCGATATACACTCTGAACATTGCTCTCATCATTGCTTTGGTAATTTGTTTCTTCCTCAGAATAACTCTACAATATAATAAAATACATTAGACAATATTTAAATAAATAGATAAATAATCTTTAAAAATTTTGATAAAACAGAAAATTAAAATTACCTTCACATCATTGAGTTCATCACTCGATTGGTGATGACTAGTATGTAGGACGTCTCTGCTGTATAATTCGGGACACTGTCGAATCGTATGACCACGACGTGTACAATGAGAACACTTACGAGATTTTACTGCCCATCTATTTAGACGAGGGGCTCCCTTTGTCTTCACAATAGTTGGGTCACCGACCATACACGCATTAGAAAGAACCTTGGACTCGGGATCGCGTCTCTTTTTAAGCTTTTGGATTAGTCCAAAAATGTCATCTCTAATCTCCATGAAGTCATCTCGATTCTTTGATGCCGACTCACATAATGTGAAACACAGTGTTGCTAGAGCACCATATCTAATACCAGCAATATTTTCAGAGTCAATTTCTGTGGATGTAACTGAACATACATAATCCTTCTTAGCATTTTTAGTCCACCTCGTGCAGACAAGAGTATCAGGAATGATATCGATGTGGTCATGTCTCATAATACAGAAAATATGACAACATGGAATGCCACGACTTTCAAACAAACGACAATCACAAGCAAACTTTTTAGTGACTTTATCATATTGTACTTCACATTTCCTCCCGGGTTGCCTATATTTATTTATTCTCACCTTAACTTCATTGTTGCTTACTAAATGTGTAACAACATTTAATTTGCCAGCTTCTTCTATCTCACACCGAACCTCTTTAAACATGCTTCTAGTAAAAATATCGGCAGCTTGCTTCTCATGTCTTGAAGACACGTCGTCAACACAGGAGTTGTAAACAATGATTTAAAATCGGATAAGAGTTCATTTGTCCGATACTGCGTCAATGCTTCATTAAAGTTGTGTATCAATTCCAATAGGTAGCACTTTTTACTAATGTAATTCTTTATCAAGGAGTGGATACCTTCGCATTGTGACGTAGTCCTGATTCCACCGAAAAACTTATCATTTAAATATGAGGAAGCCCACATTTCTTTGATTCCGTATGTCTTTTGCAACCATTCATTCTCAAAAAGCCCGTACTCAGATATCAAGTTATGCCATCTTCTCTCAAACTCTTCAGGAAAAAAAATTTCCATACATTAGGTGCTTTAATCCATCTAAGAATTTTGAATTTTTTATAGCTTCACAGGCATTACGGTATAGATGCCATGCACAAAGACGGTGTGCAGCGTTTGGAAGAACTTCTTTTATTGCCTCCCTCATTGCAAGATCTCCATCTGTCACCACGGCTATAGGTTGTTTATTACCCATTATCTCCATGAACATATTCAACACCAAAACATAGATTTCCCGCTTCTCATCGGATAATAAACCACAACCAAAAATGCATGTTTGTCCATGATGATTTGTTCCTGAGAAGACAACCAACGGCCTATTATACTTATTTTTTTGGTATGTCGTGTCGAAGGCCAACACATCACCAAAACATTGGTAATCAGTGATGCTAGATCCATCAGCCCACACTAAATTATCAAGCTTACCATCCTTCAACGTAAACTTCCCTTGCAATAGTGGATCTTCATTTGCCTTAGAAATTAGGTAACTCAATGCTGCATGTGCATCACCATCTTTTATCTTAGCACGCCTCGATCTGTCAAAATGGTTATATAGATCTTTTTTTGTGAATCCCGCCCTGTTCGGACCTCCTTTTTGTGCCACCATGAACCCCATTATATGACAAGTTCTAATACCATAAAAGTGCAAACTATCAGCCTGTGCTTTATCAGCGTCAGTCATTGTTCGATATGCCGGAACGAACTGGATATACTTAGGTGGGATGAGGTCATGGTTGTGAGTCTCTTCAAATTTGGTGACCCGCCACTTTTGTAAAATCAAGTCATAGTGAAATCTAATCTTTGCTTGACACATTACACGTGTGATTGGCTTGTGATCCTTTTTCCTATTCTCCATCTCCAAGTACTTTTTTCTATGTGTACCCTCTCTGTTACAAACCATCTGTCGCATATTAAGGTTTCCATTGAAATCTTGTCCTTTTTCGTCAAGCCTCGCCGAGTTTCATGATAGGTCGAATTCCAAAACTTTAAACATAACTCAGCTGCATTCAAGAGAAAATTAAATATTAATTTCCAAAGCTTAACCTGTTTGACAAATGCAAATGCTCTTCATAGAATTGGTATACACACAACCAATCATTTATTGTTTCTTCTGTAATTTGGGGTGATAATTAAACAAGATTCCAAATAGTAATTTTAGGATTAAACAGTGAACTTATATTGGCTCAACAATTAAACTTATATAGTAGATATACAGATAGAAAAATTGTATCCATGGCAGCAAATTTGTTTCATAAAGAAATCAATAAAAATGAAATTCACCGTTTGAACATGCAAGCATCGAAACAATCCCATAACAAAAAAATGAAATTCATTATTTAACCAGAGGATAAATGCCTAACCTAACGTCAAGGGTGTGGTGATGGGAACGCCGCTACGCTGGTGGATTGGAGGCGGCGAACACAGGAGTCACGGAGGCTCAGGACGTGAGAGACGGCGGCGACACTACTGTTGGAGGCGGAAAGAGGGGGCGCTGTAATCGTGGTCACGGAGGCTAACGACGGGTGATGGAGATGGAGATAGACGAACGCCTGTGAGATAGAAGGGATCTGGCGGTGTCGGTGAGCGGCGGCGGTGAACGGCGGCGGTGAACGACAATGGTGGAGAGGTTCAGATATGAAGGGTTGGGTGTTCAGCCAGTGGGTGTTTTGGTAGGAAGAGAAGACTGATGGGAAAGAGAAGAGGTGTTTTGTTCAGCCCTGATTTTGGATAAAATCCCCAAATTAAGTGAAACTTAGAACGAATGGAAACAGAAACTGGCAGAAATTTGCAGGGACGGTGGAGACGATAGAAATTAGGAGAAGGAGAAGAAGAGATAGAATAACCTCGTTGAGTGTTGATCACAACTACAAGTAGTCGCAGATAGCGTGATGAGGATTATTTATTTTAATTTTGTTTTAATTTTAATAAACAAAAATGTTTAACCATAGTTAATCATATATGATTAAAGTATATATGTATTCGTATTTGTATACAAATAATATTTAATATACTTTTAAAATACATTAAATTTTAAGATTTTAAAATTATTTAATTATTAATTGACTAGGATTAATGATGCCACATGTCTATATTATATTAGTCCACATATATAGGGTATGAGTTTTAGCACAAATATTAGGGTACGAGAGCAATCACCATATATATTGGCATAATAAACATGAGATGTTGAATTACGATATTTTATTTCTTGATCGATAGCATGTTTTAGATAGAATTTGTGTAAGTTAATAGAAGCAAAAAGAGAATACCTTCAAACTTTGAGAATAGATTGAATGAGAATGGATTTGTAATTAGCAAAGTAGCAGGTGAAATTGAAGGCAGACATGATGAGTTGCTAAATGAAGCTGTTTATTATTTCTCTATTTTTCAATGAAAGCATGGCTTCTCACTGTTTAAGGTTGATTAAAATACAATTTTCAAACACAAACTTGACTGTTAAGGTTGATTAAGTGAGTACATGAATCTAAATGTGATTCAAGAGAGAAGCAATGAAATATTATTATAATGAAGCATCAGTTTTTTTTTATGTTATTTTTATGCCAAATTATCATAAATCATTAGTATACGGCTAACTAGAAGGCGCTAGACAAATTGCTAGAAGTTTTGAATGGTCCATGCTCAGTCAGAGTTAGTATTTGCATTATTTTTGTGATTTGATTATTTGCTCATCACTAACAAATCACTTTATTGCTAACAAAACTGAGTATTTCTTAAATCATATTAAAGAATGCTATTCTTTCCTTCTATAATTATTTTTTATTCTTTTTAAATGTAAATTGCATCCTTTATATATTTGAATAAATCCTTCTATTTTTTTTTTTTTTTTTGGTAGAGTTCATGGCTGGAGCTGTCATTATTATTGCACTGCACCAGCTTAAAGGTCTGCTTGGTATAAAGAACTTTACCAAGAATACTGATATTGTTTTTGTAATGATCTCTGGTTTGGAGTAATGTGCACCATGGGGTGAATCTTCATCTTTCTTTATATTTTAATATTTATGTGGGTCTCACTATATTTAAATGATGAACAAGCTCACAAATAATTATTGCTTTCTTAATTTCTACTTACAGTGGAATTGGCAAAGTCTTCTCATTGGACTATCATTCTTGATCTTCCTTCTTATAACCAAGTATATTGTAAGAATCCTGACATTTTCCCTTGATTTAAATTACTCTGTCAAATCCAAAATGAATCTCACTTTGATCAAAATGAATCTTCCTTCTTATGTTGCATTATTTAAACTATTTCAGGAAACTGTAGTAATTGGCAGAACTTTTGCTCCAATAACAGACTATTCACTGGATGGTAACAAAGAAATGGTAGCAAATTACCAATTGGGAACAATGAACATTGTTGATTCAGATTGATTGTTTTATGGTGCTTTTTAATCACTGATTACCATTAACTAACTTTTATGTCCAAACAATATTATAATCTATCTCTTTTTTATCATAAATTATTTTATCTACATTTTATTTAGTTCTCTCATTATTTTTTATTTGCAACTTTTTTTTCTAAAATTAATTACAAAATAAAATACTTTGGGTAATAAATAAAGTGGTATGCTATAACATACAGTCAAATTTTTTAAACAAACGTATTGTTTATAGTGACAAAAATGGTTTGAACGAACATGAGAAAAAAAACCTAAATAGTTGTATTAATGAATAATTTGGATGAAAGATATTAATTAGATGTTTTGATTTATCATATATGAATTTACAGTAATGTTTGGTAACAAAAAAAAAAAAAACCAAAAAGTCAGAATTTATTTTATTTACTATTCATTAATTATTTGTCTTATTTAGCATTCTTTAATTGTTGTAATAATTAATGAATATTAAATAAGACAAATTCTGATTTTTTTCCCCTAGCATTATTGATGCATTCATCTCGTGAATTAGAAGTATCACCATTGCAAGGACCATGCACCTTTTTTCCTTCATAGAAGTAGTATAATCAAGATGAGTTGAAAGACACAATGTTGAGTATTGATTTATACTGCCACCAGATCTGTAGCATATTTTGGTCAAGCATGCAATAATGGCAGATAATGCTTCTAAGCAGTTGATTAAGCAAAAACAAAAAACAAAAAAAGGAGTTGATTATGCAACTGCATAAATCTAAATGTTGTTCAAGTAGAAGCAATCATATATTATTATAATGAAGCATCATTTATTTAATTCAGTTGTCATGAAGATTTACCGTGAAAATTATAATGATGCACGGGTTTATTCACTAGTAGTGATTCATAAGGCACATTTTCGCATGTGTATTGAGTTTGACTAAAGTATTTTCGCCCACAAAAAAAATAAATATTTTGTTGGTTTGATGATTTGTTCCCATTATTATAATTTCAAGAGCATGTTTACATACAGTTTACGTTTCCCCAATAAAGACTTCACCAAAATTTGAATTTCTTTGCACGGTTATTTTTCTTATAAAAGTTTAAAGCTCAGAAATTTCTTACTATTTTGCCAATAGAGTTACAATATTAAATTTGAAAGATCAGATTGTATTCAATTGAAAATTAAATTAATCTATTTGAGTTAATTAAAATGAGAGATCGAATTGAACCATACATGAAATTTGAGAGACCAAACCAAGTCTTCATTCTTTTCATTTCTATTATAATCTTGCCATGACAAATCCCCCAAGCATGCTTGATTTTTTAAAATGGCTTTAAAAAAGAACAGTGTTGAATACTGTGCGAAAATGAGCTTATGTATTATTGATTGTAAAAGTGAATTATGTATTGACTCAATCAATCATGCATTTATATATACAAGGTGATACTGTGATAGTCTAACTAACTAATATGGCTAATTGAAGTCCTAACTAACTTGTTAAGTTATAACAGACTATACAAGACTACAAGTATATGCTATAGCTAATAAACAAAAGAGCAATTTTGTTATAATAAATCAACTCCCAGTATAATGCTTCCTATCAATCCATCATAATCAAACCGAGTTAGTTGTTTTAATATGCAGTATTTTTCCAGTTGCATGTCTTTTTAACCTTTTCAATATTTTGAAGTTGCATTAGTACTCATTTTTACAGTCCTACAAAACAATACGTTTCGGTTCAGGATTAACCAAGATAAAGAGAAACTCTAGCATTTCAAATGCGGAAGTCGGGAGATCAAAGGCACAAAGTGGATCTAAAAATCAGAGCATTAATAAATACTACTGCATCACTAACCTGTTGGAGCAGGTGGTGACATAGTCAGCATCTTAGACAATAAACATTGCTCTTAGGTTGTGAAAGGTCATAACCAATCCTTCTGCTGCAATTTTAAGGGCAAATAAACCTCAGATAGATACTGAAAGCCGAAGGTGCTCAGGGCCTGAATTTCAGCCTTCTGCTTAGTTTTCACCATTAATGTCAATTCCTCAACCCAACCAGGATTTTTCTTCACAAAATCCTCCTCCAACAAGTCCTTTCCAGTCTTAATATCCTGCTCAGTCATCGGCAACCTACATTGCTCGGGTATCTTGTACTTGTCCAAATCACTAGGCCTAACCCCGAGCCACTTTATGTCAGGGGTTGTCAGGTTGGCACTGTCGTAGGACATATTCTTTGACCCACATCCATAGACAGAGAGAATCTTCAACCCATACGGATCACTGTCGACAAGTGCAAGCACTGGCAGCTTCAACTCCATCTTCATCTTCTTCAGGAACAGCCTTGTAGCAACATCAGGTTGCCCTTTTGCAGTCACGATTATACAAGGAAACCGGCTGTAGAATCTATCCTCGGCCAATCTCATATAAGCAGCATCCTTCTCCACCAACAGAATGAACAAAGCATCACTCTGCATATCCCCAACTCAATCAATATTTGGTGGAATGGCCTTCCCACCCATATCCATCTTTGTGCAATCAATCATGTCCCCATTGTCGCTAAAGATCAGCCTCCAGACAACAACACCTTTGGTTGATAAACATCACAAGAAAATAAGAATTGGAAAAATTTTACTAGGCAATGAAATGTGCATATAACAAGTCATTTATACAAACATGAGTAGTAAATCACACATGCATCTATATCTAAGCCTAATAATCAAATCACCCAAAGAGGTAAATAATCGCTAGCTAATCACATGAACTAATCTGATTACATGGGAGCAACCAATCACTTAGTCAGGTGCATTTTATAACTAACTAGAAGAGTCAGCTAAAATTGCCAGAGTAACTAATCACCTAACTACTCACAAAGGATCAATCAAGATGATAAACAACCAAGATTCCAGCATAATGAGTTTGAATATATAAAAAGTGATATAAATTTGCATACTGCATGAACTCTAGAAATTAAGGTGGCCAGAAGGAGCCCAAAAATATGGAACATGCCTTTAAACGAGGAGCAAGCCTAACACCACATCTTAAACTAAGACTCTTAAGATAATTTCAAATATATAGTCCCTTGCACCAAGTCTATACTACCACGTTAAACTTCGTCATTAAAATTTAAACGTCTAACTTTACACTCCCCAAGTCATACAAAACCGGAAAGGCCCATAATGAGATGCAGATGCAACATTGCAGTCACAACCACCATAATTGACATGTGACTCTCAACACACAATTACATCAACGTGGCAACAGTTTTTATTTCAAGTTTCATGCACAAAATTTCATGCCTTGCAACTGGAAAATTTACTCAACCATTTCAAATTTAGATTTTTATCAACGATTGCCAAGTTGACTCCTACCAAATTAATAAAAATACACACTTCACATAGTCAATTGCGCTTTATAATTGAGAGTATCCACATTGCAACCACCAAAATTTCTGCAACGAACAGCAACTGCAACTGCAATTTAAGACACTGTGATCTATTAAGGCAATACCTTTCTCGGCTGCAACCACATTGAGGCTGGATCGTGTGCATCCGAGCATACAGGACACGTCATCAAGAACCGTATCGGACTGGATCTGATCCTGAAACAACTTAACATCCGTGTAGAACAGATCACGCTTCGTGACATGAATCCCCTTAATGCAAAGCTGGTGAACCAGCTGCAATATGCGGGCAGTTATTGCGGACTTCCTAACCGTCGAGATATTCGCAAAAGGACGAAGTGAACTCTTGTCCTTGAGAACAATCCGGTCAAGCTCCGGGACGTAAAACTGGTTGGTGGCAGAGCGGGAGGGGACGTCGAAGGCGAAGCCGTTGCCGGAGAGGATAGAGTGGGCGATGCGGAGGACGAGGGACTCGATGTTGGACTGAACAGAAGACAGGCTGAGATCGGAGACTTCGCGGCAGGAGAAGGGGAGGGAGAGGTCTTGGAGGGTTAGGGTTTTGGAGGAAGAGGAAGAGGAGGAGGAAGAGGTGGAGAAGTCTTTCAGGATTTGGAGGATGGTGGAGTCTAGTTTAAGCTTGTTCTTGAAAGGGAGGTCGTCGGTGTTGGTTCGACGGCGCTTCTTGCTGCTCTCTGCCATGGATGGGAGGTGGGGAGTGATGGGGCAAAGTGTGGGCGGGAAATGGAAGTCGATGACTACACTGATTTTGACTCTGGCTGCGGACAGTATTTGTGCGGAACTGCTGATGGAAAATAATATAGTTATCCAAACCGAATCTGTAATTGACTCGTACAATTGGGGGCTCATTTTTATGGAAATGGAGCATATGTGTGCGCTTTTTATGGATATGGAAACAAGGGGGTTTAGACATGCATGTGGGGCAGAGTTTTGCCAGCTTTTGGGAGGAGAACACGGACCATCCGAATTCTTTGTTACTGAATTTGTTTGCCCGAAATCGGATGGTCCGATTTGGGATGTTATAGGGGAAAATTTTTTGTGCATATAAATCGGACCCTCCGAAATGCTTGATTGAAATGATGAAGTCGAACGGTCCGAGTTGCTTGTTGAGAGGTTGAGTTTAAGAAGACTGAAGTCGGACCGTCCGTTTTGGCTAGGAATGGAAAACGCATGGTCCGAGTTGAGTAGAGAGGGTTATATAAAAGTGTGCAGCGAGTTAGTGGTAGGTAACCCGTCTTCTTCCCCTTCCTGTCTTCTTCTCCTTCTTCAGCGGCTGCTTCCTGTGTTTTGTTTCTTTGGGTCACTTTCATACTTATGATGATTTAGAGAAGTTAATAGTTAAGGTTAAGGGTTTTTTTTTTTGTCATTGAGAGAAATGAGTGACAGAGTATTGATTAAAGTGTATTATTTTGGTCAAATCTTGTTATAAACGTCTGAAGGAGTAAAGTTTATTTGTGAAAATCCATTAGATGTTGTTATTCCTTTTATCATCTCATTTGAAGAGCTCAAGGGTGTGATCTGTGAGAAGATTGATTCTGAGAGGGCAAAAAAGATATCATGTATGCTATACAGATATCCCATACCGGTATTTGGTGGGTTCGTTCAATTTCAAACCAGATATGTGACGGACGAAGCGAGCATGCAGGAGATGTTTTCAATGTATATTGAAAACCGCGCTCAGATCTCGTTCATCGAGTTGTATGTAGAGTTTGAACAATCCGAGGCCGACCGGAATATTCTACAGGAAGATTATAATAGTGACAGTGAAGAAGACTTCGAAAACAACTATGAATTTGTTGCTCCCGATGGAGATGAAGATCAAGGTGACAGAGGCATGTGCCCAGATGTGACAGAAGTGGCAAATGCACTTGCAAACGAAGTGCCGTTTGAGGAGCCATCATTCATGCGAGTTTTAGACTTGGAAGCCATGCATGTTCCTGAATTTCCGGAATATATGACTGCAGGTACGTAATCGTGGTATAAGTGTTTTGTAGTTAGACAATTGATTAAGTTCTGAAGATTAAACCCTTTTTTTAGCATTATTTAATGGTGCGTTCTGGGTCGTAGTTGTCAGGATCTGAAATTGGTCCTCGACCCGTTAAGGAATTTATTTTTTTCTTTTATATGCTTCATGTGTTTATTAGGAAATAATATTTATGTTGTTAAGATATGGTTGTAGCAAATTGCATGAGTTTGTAACTAGTATGTGCACAGGTTCGATCTATTGAACAGTTCAAATGCCATGAACCGGACCGGACCGGCATGGTTCCTTTGGTTTTCCGGTCGAACCGGTCGGTCCGGTCTGGTATTTTACATTTGCTGCTGCTGTGCTTATGTTGTTTAGTGTGACATCATAACATGTTCAAGGTTTTGATTTATAGGGTACTGGATGCAGTGAAATTTGATTTACCTTTAGAGTCGGTTTTGAAATAGCTGCGTATTAAATAAATTTATCTTATGGCATTTGTCCCAGCAGAAATTCCTATGGTCGCAGATGGTGAGTTCGCGGTTGGGATGGAGTTCAGTTCCAGAGAAGTTGTTATTAAGGCGGTTAAGGAGTATACCATACGACGAAGCGTAGACTACCGGGTATATGAGTCTGAGCCGTTGACATTTTACGCCAAGTGTACACAGTATGGGTCAGGGTGTGACTGGCTTATCAGAGTTAGCTTGATCAGTAGGAAATACTGTTGGGTTATAAGGAGGTATAATGGTAGCCACACCTGTACCACCGCAACCATTTCACATGATCATTCGAAGCTGGACTCTATCACAATTGCAGAAGGAATAAAGCCACTGGTTGAAGTTGACCCCTCCTTAAAGGTAAAATCGGTTATAGCAGAAGTGCAATCGAAATTCAACTACACCGTCAGTTACCGGAAAGCATGGTTGGCTAAGCAGAGGGCAGTAGAAAAAATATTTGGAGGTTGGGAAGCATCGTATGAAGCCTTGCCTATATGGTTTGAGGCCATGTGTCACAAGGAGCCATCAGCTGTTGTCCATTTTGAGACTATGCCTGCATATCAAGGCGATGACTTGGTGGGTGATATTCGGGTATTGCATCGTGTATTTTGGAGTTATTACCCTTGTATTAGGGCATTCAGACATTGTAAGCCAGTTGTCCAGGTGGATGAGACTCACTTGTACGGAAAGTATAAGGGTTGTCTCCTTGTGGCAGTTTCACAGGATGGCAACAATAATATAGTCCCGATTGCCTTTGCTATTGTTGAGGGAGAGACTTCTGATGCATGGCATTTTTTCCTAAGTAACCTCCGTCAACATGTTGTTACTCGAGATGGAGTGGGTCTAATATCTGACAGGCACGAGTCCATCAATGCAGCTGTGGAACGTAGTAACGGAGCTTGGTCACCTCCTAGAGCTTTTCATATGTTTTGCATCAGGCATATAGAGTCGAATTTCCTGAGAAAGTTCAAGGCACCGTACCTCCAAAAATTGGTCGTTAACATCGGTAAACATTTACTAAATTTAATCAATTTATTAATAGATGTGCCTTAAATAAATCTATTGATCTCAATTACTTTGCTTTCTACATGCTGTGATCTGCTAGGATATTCCAGGACGGTGCGGGAGTACGAAGTGCGTTACCAGCGGTTAAGGGAGCGCGGCGAGGCGTACACAAACTGGTTAAACCGAATTCCTCGCGAACAGTACGCATTGGCCTTTGATGGCGGGTACCGATGGGGGCACATGACGACGAATCTAGTGGAGTGCATCAACTCAGTTTTGAAGGGTGCCCGTAATCTTCCCATTACTGCTCTTGTGAATGCAACATTCTACAGGCTAAATGAGTTGTTCACCCGTAAAAGAGCGGAGACAGAAGCCCGGATCAATGCTGGCCATGTGTTTTCTGAGATAGTGACATCGAAGTTGCATGCAAACCAAATTGCATCAGGAAATATACAGGTGAGTTGCTTTGACCGGCAGAATGAGGTCTTTGAGGTTCGTGAGATGCCAAGTGGACAAGAGTTTGCAGTTGATCTACGTAGCCTTCGATGTGACTGTGGTGAGTTCCAAGTGGATCGGATCCCCTATCGACATGTGTTCGCATGTTGTGCCAACCAACGACTCGATTGGCGACTGTATGTTCATGATGTGTACAAGATGGATCAAGTGCGGTGGGTGTACCGTGCACGGTTTCGGCCACTAGGTAATCCCACTACATGGCCTGCTTACAACGGACCTCGGTTCATACCGAATCCGTACCTGCGACAGGTGACGAAAGGTCGCCCCAAGATGACGCGTTTTCTAAATGAGATGGACAGGAGGATGTTACGTCGTCCTAGGCGATGTACTCTATGTGGTGCTGAGGGACATAGTCGAAGCAGATGTCGTCGGTCAGTTGGTTCAAATACCAACAGAGAAGCCCCCTAGGTTCACAGTTTTAATATGATATTGTATAATAAATCCCTTATGACCAAACTGAGGTAATATGACCTGCTATATGTAACCTTATATTTAATGATATTCTAGTATTATAACATATCTGTGGCATTATATAATATGATAGTTAGTACATCAATTGATAAATATCTGTTGGATGTATATTAAGCTTTTATGAGACATTATTACATACTACACATGGCTACTACATCAATAAGGTCCAACACATATAAAGTACTATATACAAAGTCCAATAGTAGGAAATTAGTCTAAACGGAAAAATAAATTCATCAATACATAAACTCTAACCACTACAAATAACTCTAAACATTACATAAAGTCATCAGTACATAATGTCCAACCAATACAAATAACTGTAAACATTACATAAAGTCATCAGGACATAATGTTTAACAAATACAAATAACTCTAAACAAAAGGAAACAACTATTTTCTCATTTTCCACTTCACATCTTTCACTAAGTTCTTGCATTTCTTGGCCGCTTTTTTGAAGACAGAAGGGGTGAAACGATTAGCACTCCGACGTGGCGGATCAATCCTCAGATTGTAACATTTGACGTTGTCATCTGGACTACGTTCCTGACCTGTAAAGAATTTTGAATAAACAAGTATGTGCAGCGCGTTACATATTCAAATACCAACATAAATACCACAAATCAAGAAGCAAAATGAAATAAGTGATGCCATTTATGCAAAGAAATAAAATAAGTCATCGAATATGTAAAGAAAAATAGTTATCATAATACCATCATTACGAGATTCTTCATCCTCATCGAACTCTTCAATTTCATCCTCCTCGTCATCGCCCTCTTCATCCGGGTTATCTACTATATATGCATCGGTTTCTTGTTTGAGTGCGTTAGTATCTTCTTCAATGAGTCCCATGTTGCATCGGTTAGGATTTTGACTATTCAAAACTCCTCGTCCACCCTCACTCCTACTAGAGTCGACAAATACAAAGCCTCCAGATGCAACGGATGAGGTATTGCCTGGATACCTTGCATCCAACGAATACCTGCCAGGCATGAACTCCGACTGATGGCCATATTGTGAATGTGAAGCATCTGCAGACATGAACCCAAGCAACTGGCTAAAAGAAGTTCCATCACCTACTTCAAACTGTGACATACCCCACTATTGTTGCTGTACTGAAAATGATGGGGTGAACTGTGTCTGAGGTAGATACTGAGTTGAGGACTGAGGTTGTTCTTGTGGAGGCTGAATTGGAGGTGATATATGTTGCTCCTGCTCTTCATTGTCCTCATCCATATCCTGACCACCCTCATTGGTATCTTCGTTACCCTCATACATATCCTCATTGCCTACATCCACATCCTGGTTACCTTCATCATTCTCTTCACCCACAAGATTCGACAAGGCTAAGCGGTCCCCATATTTTGATCGGTACCAGTTCAGGTAGGTATCCAACGGATGCTGTGAAGGCATAGGAAGCTCAGAAAGAACGTAGTGATACCTGTTTGTCCAATGCATAACCCATTTTGAATGAGTCGGTGTGGTGGCCCAATTAAGGTTTTTAGGTCCAGTCAGAATCTCTCCATGAGCCTTATCCAAATTCTGTTCTTGAGAAGGTACTCCCTGAACCAAACCGAACTGTCGCCTGACCCTATCGGTGGCATGCCACTCGATACATTCAAACGACACCAATGGAACTGTCGCACTCCAGATAACCGATTGCATGTATATTTTAGCAGGAATTATGTTTGGATCCACACGATCCACAGCATAGGCAACCCAGACAAACTGGAAAAATAAAGAAAACTTATGATTACAACCCACAATTCAAATATCTAACACAATGATATATAGTGTTCTCGAAGCCAAATATTCCCAAAAGTTATTACTTGTTTAATTAAAACACACCTGCCCTTCCTGAAGTTCATCAAAGGCCTTCCTAAAGTGGCCTAGCTTCAGATATCTATATCGTCGGTCACCACGCTCCCAGTTACGCCACCTAATACAATGTCCTCCTTTAGCTCAACTGAATCTTAAATATCAAAAAATGGATACATTGTAACAAAATATTACCTGTTTGCTAGTGGGAAACTGTGGGGTTCTCTAGGAAGCGGCGATAGATATGGCAATCGGATCCAAGCCCAACCAAGCAGAAGTGTTAGTGGACCATCTATTTCCTTACAGTTATAACGAGATGCCCTGCATAACGCCCTGTAAAGGTGTGCTAGGCATGCCGAACCCCAACTATACTGTCCAATATTGACAAAATCACGAAGCAAGGGTAGAAATTTCCAGTGCACACCTGCCCCAGACTTATCCCCAAACAGTATCGTCCCAATCAGCAACATAATGTGACACCTCACATACCTAGTAATTAATGACAATCTAGTATTATAACATCCGTGTAGCATTATAGAATACGATGGTTAATACATTAATAGAAAAATATCTAATGTAGCATATTAGCCTATTATTATGAGACAACATTACATAGTCCACATGAGTAATACATAGTCCACATGAGTAATACATTAATAAGTTCAGCATCATAATATGACACGTCACATACCTCTGTATACTGATTTCATCATTCAATTCTAAATTCTCTTTTAGATTTCAGAGCCATGTCAGTTTTATGCAGCTTGATCTACAGTCCTCTCTACGAGGTGCAACCCCAAATTGAAGCAGACACTCCGCCTCCATGGCTTCAAAACTACTCATTGTCATCCCTGTGATTGGAAGACCATCTGTGGGAAGACCAAGTAGTAGAGACACATCTTCAAGAGTCACGGAACATTCACCAATGGGAAGGTGAAACATATGTGTGTCTGGGTGCCAACGTTCGATTAGAGCATTTACCAATGCTTTCTGACACTGAACTATCCCAATCTGAGACACATGATAGAACCCAGTAACTCGTAAATGCTCCTCCACTCTATCGTTGTACCGATCCGGAGGAACTGGGTGGTTACATGTCAACATTCTTAATTTCTACAAAAAAACATAACAAATTACTAGTCATATAATTAACAGTTACTAACTTACCATCATCAATCATTTCACCATATCCTTATATAACTAATTCTTTTAACTTCTAAAATTATTTAATTAATCCTTAAAATTATTCATAATTACAAATAAAATTCATGACCCATACATTTATTTTTAATGAATATTCTCAACAATATTACAATAATTTAAATATTATCTAATACTAATTACTCATTTGTTGAACACATTTTTTCCTCAGTATTAAAAATTATTCACAATCAGTATATGCCATCATGAACAACTCTACAAAATATTAACATTCATATTCTAAAAACTATAAACATTGTCATCAAGAAAAAAGATAGCATGGCTTAATTAAAATAATCCTATTAATCATTGAACATTAACATTTTCTCACTCACAATAACAATAACAATAACAATAATAATAATAGGTTCACATTTAAATTCTTCTATAACATTTTCTCACTCACAATAACATTTAATTTAATTTGGTTATATTTATTTTAAATATTAATTATTATACAAAATATTAAAAATTCCCAAACAAAAAATTCCATCTTCTATTAAACTAGATACCTAACAGTCATCCGTTTACATTTTAAAATGTAACAACCAACAAAATAATAATAATTATATTACTAACAATAATATTTACCACCAAAAATTAATTATAAAAAATCTTAAAAATTTAAAAATGTCATATAAATACGGGAGACTACTAATAATCAGCATTTTATTTATATATCTAATTTGCACTTCTAATAATAATAACAATAACAAGTAAATAGTTTACCATATAAAATATTAAAAAATTTCACAAAAAATTAACATCCTCTATTAAACTAAAAACCTAACAATACTAATATTTATTTTACTAATATTTATTTTAAAAAAATTTAAAAAAATTCTAATAAACCCTACACAATACTAATATTTATTTTACTTCTATTTCTAACTTGCACTTCTAATAATAACAACCAAAACAAGTAAATAGTTTACAATAATAATATTAAGTATAAAAAATTTAAAAATATTTAAAAAAAACTTACATAATCAGAATGACTGAGATAATGCATAATATGAAGCTCAGGTCGATCAACATCCTTAATTTTATTTTTCTTTGGCATGCTTTTAATCCTTCTACCATGCAAAGCTCAGAGGTGGGAGAGGAAGAAGAAGGGAGCTCCAAGCTGAAAATGAAATGTGGGATAGTGATGTTCTCGGATGGTGAGAGGAGTGAATGAGTAAATGTCTTCATTCAGGGGACCGTTTGGGGGAGTTGTTGCAATGCGACGCGTGTCCTTGCCTTCAGTAATCGGACCGTGCGTGTGCCCTCCACCGAAATCGGACGGTCCGTGTGGTTGCTTGAACTCGGAGGGTCCGAGTTATGGAATCCCTGACACCACACTCTCGTCTAGCCTCCCCCTCCCCCATATTGCCGTCCAACTCCCCTTTAGCTCCAATAACAAAAATAAAAAGCGACAATTGGGTCATAGGTTTAATTAATAAAGGAAAAGTATAGGGAGCCAATGGTCTAAGCGTATAATGTGTACAATGGAGGTTTAGGAAGTATTAGAGATATGACCATTAGTGTTACATTGTCCTGTCAAGTTACGTTTTTGGGATGAGTGGGTTCATGACATGGTGCGGACAAAGATTTAGCCCATTGTACACATTGTACACTTAGGCCATTGGCTCCCTAGCACTACCCATTAATAAATTATTAATTTATTCGATTGATTCGGTTATAATTAAATACAAATATAAAATTATAAAAATAAAATTAAAATTAAAAATTTATATCTTCACAAATATATTAATAATAATCAAATATTAATTTTTAGACATAATTAAAGTATAAAAAAATAATTAATTAATCACTGATATAAAATATTTTTTCATTTAAAGAATAAGAGAGAACAAAATATAACACAATCAGTAATAAAATCTAAGGAGTGATCTGAAACTCGGCATCCATATTTTCATATGATAAATTTAAAACTTGACCAACATTTTCTTCTTTTTGATTTGCACCTATATGTACATTTGTATATCTTTCACACATCAAAACTAAGAATAATTCATAATAATACAAATAAAAAGTATGAAAACAGCAATTTAACTGAACAATTTTATCTAAATTACAAAAATCATAAGTTTCATTTTCAACAATAAATTCAACTATAATTATTTTCAGCAACAAATAATTTAGTTACAACAACAAAAAATTTAGTTAAGTGATTATTTCAACAAAATAACAACATATTCAATCTTCAGTGAACAAATTCAACTGGGTGATGAATTTCAGCAAAAAAAATTAACCAAGTGATTATTTAGCAAAACAGCACCAAATTCAAGGTTTAATTAGTAACAAATTCAAGATTTTCCAACAAACAAACTTAAGTGATTATTTCGGCAAGGCAACGACAAATTCAACAAATTTCACCAACACATTCAACTTTCAGCAATAAAATCAAAGTGCAGTGATGCACCAATAGGGAAATTTGTTGTAACTCACCAAATCGAGTTGCACGAAGGAAGCTGACAGCGAGGCTCAAAGCAAGAAGACGACAACGAAGACCAACCCGCCAGGACCTGCAGCCTCTGCTGCGCGCGTCTGAGTGCGAGACGATGACGAGACAGAGCTACGACGACAACCAGTCCCGAGACCTGATACTTCTGCCGTGGTGACGACAGAAAGCGACAATGACGACTGAGTTCGAACCGATGAATGCGAAACTGAGAGAGAAGTGAGAGACCGAAGACGAAAAGTGAGAGACCGGAGATGAGACGAGCTGACGAGAGATTGATGGGAGAGAGTAACGAGAAACTGAGAAAGAGAGTCGAGAGATGTTGGGGGCTGGGGGATGATCACCAATTAGGGATTAGGGCTTCACCGACTAAATCCCCATTTTGGACCCTAAGATTCACGCGATTACCAATTTTGGTTCTCGAAATTCAAAATTACCTATACTAGTCCTCCAGATTCAAGTCTGGGCACCAATGTGGTCCCTCGACTCTTTCCAGCGATAACTAGACAAACGGAATGCTGAGGTAGCACCCTCCCTGCCATGTTGGATGATGAGTAAACGACGTCATTTACCCTTGGCACCCAAACAAGTTAGAAATGTCGTCGCTTTGTATATGAAGGGAGAAGAAATGATGGAGACCCAAAATAAAGTATTCTTCTTCTTCTTTACCTCCACTATTCTTCATTTTTGACTTGTTTAGGCGCCAAGGATAAATAAAGTCGTTTACTCATCATCTAGCGTGGTAAGAAAGGTGCCATATCAGCACTCTGTTTGCCTAATCATTCCCGAAAAGAATCGAGGAATCATATTGGTGTTTGGACTTGAATCTGGAAGACTAATATAAGTAATTTTAAACTTTGGGAACCAAATTGAGTAATCGCGTGAATCTCAGGACTAAAATGGGGTAGTCGGGTTTCGCCGTTTCAGAGAAAGAAAAGGGGGGGCTACAATGCGTTTCATTTTATTATAAAAAATAAAAATTTAAACATGACCCACTACAAGGCGTTTCATTTTAAAAAAAAAAGAAAAATTTAAACATGACCCGGTCCGGGCTATATAAACCCGGCCAAGTCACCGATTTTGCTGAAAATCGGACGGGTCAAAGTCGAATTGAGTTTCAACGGGTCCAATACATAAATGGTCTAAGAAGTGATTCAACTCGAGCAAATGACCGATTTTCGGTCGAACCAATCAGGTCGGGCCCCTTTTTTTTTTTTTTGTAA
>NC_029780.3:105451973-105452917 GCF_000817695.3 Arachis duranensis
AAAATGTCGGGGCCTAAATCCAAAAGAAAACTATAAAATAGAAACAAGTCGGGATAAAATTGCTCCTCTACCGTCATCATCTAGGATTAACCTAAGATTATAAGGAGGACTATCAATAAACTGACATTTGTTAAACTTACAATCTGATGGTAATTTTAGACTTTTTTGGCCAGTTAATTCGTACATCTGTTATTCTTTCTATATATATTTTCTATTCTTAGTTCCCAATTCTTTTTTGTTAAGTTCGCAATGCTTCTCACAAGAGGTTCAGGGTGGGAGTGTAGCCCCTCCTTCTTATTAAGTATAGTAACTACTGCTGTTGAATGACTCCATTGTAATCCTTCTTAAGTCTAGATCCCAAGTAATCTTTAATTCATGATAGATACCCACATTTATGCAGGTTGGGCCGATTTTGATAACACTAGAAAATAGGAAATGAGGCAAAAGACAATTGAGTGGCGACGAGTGAGGAAATCAACTTTGTATATCGAGTCTTTTTTTGTGTTTTGTTTTATTGTACTTTTTTTTAGTGTACGATGAATGATAAATAGGTGAGCCTGATTAGCATAAAAATGGGCCTAATGTAAATCAAAAGTGGTGAATAATGTAACTAAAAAAAATACTAGTCACCCATCCAAAACAAATACTAGTCTATAATAGATCATGATCTAAAAAAGTAGAAAGAAAAACGTCTCCAAAAATTGACATATAATAACTCGATCTGTTGATAAAAACATAGACACTTCATTTTAGTTTCGGGCTTGAAACTTGGGAGAATACCAAAGTTATTGTGATTTGTGATATAATCGTAAAACGAAGTGCATTATTGTTCCGCAAATCATGTTCAAAGTGCGACGGTGGGTTCCACTGACGGCGGCAACACCGGAGTCAAGGTTTTTCGATTATGGTGGGCGAAGTTGGAAAACAGATCAGTGCTAGTAGCG
>NC_029780.3:105452980-105459911 GCF_000817695.3 Arachis duranensis
GAGTCTTAAATCCTTAATTTTTAGACGTAGTTATTAAATTCGCCTTTGATTGTAATTAGTAGTTAATTATGTTGGTAACTGCAGGCAGTGTTATATACTATTTCATACAAAAGAAAGAAGCCCCTCTCTATTTATTAGTAAAATTTTTTGAAGTAATTTATTACAACTACAGTTTAACAGTGTGTAGAAGAAGAGTGCTACTAAACTTGCGTAAGTTAAAAATTCTTAGAAAGTTGATTCTCTTAATCTCTCAATGTCTTTATTTTTATCTTGTATAATACCTTTAACTAATCTTTATTGATATATCCGTAAAAATAAATAATTTTTTTAGGTTTTAAGGCGCAAAGTCTAGTTGAAGAACTAACGAAAAGTCAACAATTAAATATCGTTAATTGGGTTTCTTGTGTGGAAATAAAATGTAATAGTACTAACATTCGTGCAATTTACAAGTTTATTTAGAATCCTAAAATTTTTTATTTCACTGAAAGTCAACACCTTCTAACTTATGCCATTAATAACGAATTCTTGTGCAATTTGTATTGATTGGATTAATTCAATCTGAAAATGTCTTTAGAAGAAGAAGGATACACTTCAATTTCAGTCCCCATTGATATTGATTAAGCCATATCTGGTTATAAAAAATTGAAAATTCCATTAGTGTTCTCAATCTTCCAATACGTGTTTGGATGGAAAGTTAATAACTCAGTGCTTGAAAGGGAAAGGTCAAAATTTTGATAACGATGAAAAACATGTATATAGTATATAAATTAATGTAACATTATACCTACACAAAACTCTTGAGAATTTTATTTGATATAACATGTAGTGTATAACTAATATACAAATTTAAATAAGAGTGCAAATATTCCCATTTTTATTCATTTATCAATTCAAATGATTATATTATACCTATTTCTTTTAGAATAAATATAGGGAGACACTAGTTTTGAAGGCAACTTGAACCAATTACGCTAATTAAATTTTAAAAAAATAAAAAATAACTAGGGTTATTAAACTTTTTTTCATGCTCATAACTTTTAAAATTTGTACTGAAAAAAACAACTGTTACGTATACTTTCTTCATCTCTTTTGACATTTCTCTGTAGCACCATTCGTCACACAATTCATCCCGTGCTGAACGTTTGCCGGCCTAACATCACCTAGCCACTCCGTTAATTGCGATCCCAAAGGCACCATCGATCACACGGCCATCCATCCCGGAACTCCTGTGAGGAACGCGCATCTCCGTTGGTACGTTGTGCCTTCGCTTCTCTCGGCAAAGTTTACGTGCAGCACCACCGTCCTCCCTTGCTTCAAGTATGTTAGAATATAATTAGGATCAATTAGTATTATTTAGTATATCTTGAATACTCGCAAACCTTTTTTCTATTGCTCCTTCTCCCCTTTCTAATATGGTATCAGAGCCATGGTATTCTCCTTGAAGCGAATAGGTTGTTTTCCTTGCGGTGAAATCGCCATAATTTTTGCATTTTTTTCTATGCCATTTTTCTTTACCTTTTGTCACTCCTTTGATACTTTTTCACCTCACCAACTAGCATGTTCTCTCTGTCTTGTGTTTTTCCGAGTTGAATAATCAAACATCATTGTCATCCACTGCTTACATATTCTTAAGAAGAAATCATATAGTTTTCGCTCTCTTTTTAGCAGTTCCGCCTGCGTTCTCTCATGGTACTTCCGTCTGCGTTCTCTCGTGGCAGTTTTGTTTGCGTTTCGTCTGTGTTTCATCTGTGTTTTCTTGAGGCAGTTCCGTCTGTGTTTCTTTTTTGCAGTTCCGTCTGTGCTTCCTTCAGACAAGTGGCAGTTATGTCTGCATTTCCTTTCGGCAGTTCCGTCTTCACTCATTCTATTTGTTGTTTTCAATAAGTTTTAGACTTGAGTTTGAGGGGATGTTAGAATATAATTATGATCAATTAAGATCAATTAGTATTATTTAGTATATCTGAATATTTATGATAGGAAATTACATCTTTATTATTACGATTCTCTTAGTACCTATAAATACCCTTTTATATTATATAGACAACTTGAATATTCACAAACCTTTTTCTTATTGCTCCCTTTCCCCGCTATGGAGGGCATATTGAGTGATGGAAGTATTCAACTTGTCAATCACAAAAATCATGAATCTGATGTTAACGTATGTTCAAGTTCTTCTATTTTTTCATGTTCATTTTTTTTCATAGATATATTTGTTTTCATGGATGTTTACAGGATTTTTCTTGTTATTTTTTATATGTTTCATGTTGGCTCTGCTCGATTATTTCAGTGGAGGATGAATATTTAGAAATTTCATTTTGGACGTTCTCATTAATTTGAGTTTTGGTTATTTCATTCATAAAGGTAGCTTTTTTTCATGTATATTACATGTTTTTATTAGGATGTGAATATTTGATAAGTATCTATTGATTTTTGGTTTTTAGTTTAAATTAAGATATTTATGTGTAATAGAATGCCTTTATATATGAATAAAACAACTGAAACATTATTAAAAAAATAACTACATAACACAAGAAGAAACAATACTATTTTTTATCTTCCTCTCAAAGAGTACACAGTAATACACAAGATTATACTGAACTTTTTGTACTTTCACTTTAATTCTTTTAAGAATACGTACTCTTTTGAAAACTCATAAAAATAAAAATGAAATTTCAAGTTATTATTTGTTGAATTGTGTATGACATGTGCATAAAAGTTGGATTCTAGGATATAAAGTTAGATATTTGTGTAATAAAATGTATTTCTTCTTCTATTGTATTTTGAATTTTTTTAAAGTAATTAGTTGTTCTGTTTATAAATTTCTGGATTTTTTTCTTTAATTTGGATTTTGAATAGTTTATATTTTTGAATTTTCGATTTATTTTTTAACCACTATATGTTGTGTTTTTAAATAGTCTTGTAATGTTAAAATTAATATATGATAGAGTATTGTGCTTTTTTTTTTGGAAATTAAGACATGTATAACGTTGTTTTTGTATAGATTACTTTTTGTCATATATTTTGAATATTTTTTTATATTGGAATTCGATTTTTTTTTAA
Source organism: Arachis duranensis (assembly GCF_000817695.3). Classification (NCBI taxonomy): domain Eukaryota; kingdom Viridiplantae; phylum Streptophyta; class Magnoliopsida; order Fabales; family Fabaceae; genus Arachis; species Arachis duranensis. The sequence goes on from NC_029780.3 coordinate 105,456,041, forward strand.
ATTTGATATATTTAAAAAAATGAAATTTATATGATTTTTCTGTTATTAGGATATGGATTATTATCATGTAAGCGTTCATGGATTATTGGAATCATTCAAATTCATATATCTATTAAGCTTGATTTAATTATTTTTAATATTTAGAGTTCAGAATTTGAAGTTTAGGAATTATGGCTGAGAGTTTAGAATTTTTGGTTAAAAGTCAAGAATTATTGTTTAGTATTTATGGTTTAAAGTTTAATGTTTATGGTGCCAGGATCTAAGCTCCACAGTTTAGGCGTTAGTGTTTAGGGCATAGGATTTAGACTTAGGTCGTAGGGTTTAAACGTTTAACATTTTGTATTAATATTTTAGGGTTTAAGGGTTAGTGTTTAGGGTTTAAGATTTAGTGTTTATGTCTCAGGGATTATGGTTGATGGTTTAGGGTCTAGGGTTTATGTGCTTATTATTTTTACTATGTACTGTTACCACTATGCTATGTGTGCACTAAAGTCAGCCACAGTATAAAATACATATTGAAATACAAATATATATTGAAAATAAATTAAATTACACATGTTGAATTGGTGGCTGATTTTAGTGTATAAATAGCATTTTTGACAATGTTAATAAGATTAGAGTTAAATTAGATTAACTTTTATGTTTTTTTTTTTAAATGGGCTGGATCTATACCTAGTTGACTCTACTTGACTACTGTAGTTAGTTTCCGAACGGAATGGTTTCTTTTATTCAATCTATTTATTTCAAAGTTAGGAGTGAGACTCAAATCCAAAACCTACAGAGATTATGTCATTTGAATTATAACTCGTTGGTTTTTATTCAATCTATTTACCCAAATATTCTCATTCTCATTTCATCTGTTTATTATCAATCATCATGATAATAATACTATTAATGTAGACACGAATGTAATATTTTGATTTCTATAACTAAAAAATAATGCTCGTTGTTAATTCATATCTCTTTACGTCAATGTAATTCCATTTTTTGGAATATTTTTAATTTAGTTTCACATTTGTAGACTTTCTTTACAAATAATAACATTATTTATGCATGTCCAATTGATCAAATTAGGTTTTTGGACTTAAAACAAAAATTATTATAATTTTGATCACAAAACAGAGATTAATTGTAATTTTGACATAGAAAACACACGAAATCCAATCTTTTTTTTTACCTTTTAGGTATAGATATATATGAACATTTTAGTATTTTTTACCAAATTTAGATAATTATGTATATAATATGATTTTATAATTTTGCTTTTGAGAATTAATAGCCTTGATTTTGAGAGTGAATCGTACTTTAAAAAGCTCTTAAAACACTACTATTTTAGGAAATTTACAAATTATAATGAGTAGATTAGTAGTGAACCTTATGGTTGTTGATAGCAATGTTAAAGATGGTTAGGAGTTGTTATTTTTAACGTTATAAATTTTTGTTTCTTTCTTTTGCTCTACCTTGTTGTGTTGAGTTTTTTTACTTAAAAAAAATCTTTTTTCTTTTTCTCTTTTAGAAAAAAAAAATCATCCACATATAAATGTTTGGAATATAAGATCTACTTATAAATACTAAATATATGTGTTGACAGATACACATGATGAAGAATATTAAAACAATCACTTTGAGTGAGAGCAAAGAAGATAGGAAAAGAAAATTTAATATGAAAAACAAAAAAAAACAAAGGAAACAACACATATATGTATAACAATAATGCTCTGCATCCAAGTGATTTCTCTAACCAAGTCCATCCAAGTAATTTACTCTCATGCGACGTGCCACTTATTTATAACAGAGCTTCAACATAAACCTTCCAATCTTCAATGTAAAGCTTCCATTCTTCGTTCCTCTTCATTCTTCTTCTTCAGATTTTTTCTTCGGATTTTTGATTTTGTTCCTCTGATTTTCGATATGCATTTACGTTCTTTTGAATCGAACAATGTATTGTTCTCTTATTAAAACAATGAATGATTCAAGTTCAAATCAAAGCAAGAACAATATGGATTATTCTTTTGAATCGAATTAACTGGACGAGGTTTGATGATCACATTTTTTCAGTTCATTGTTATTAGACAATGGGCTTGTTAATTATGATAATATTTTTGGTTCATTGTTCAACAATTTTGATTTAACATTAGAGTTTCTGAATTTAAATAATGCACATTCTTTGGTTCATTTGTTATTACACAATGATCTTGTTATCATAACATTTTGGTTCACTCTTTACTAAATGGAATGGAATTGAATAAAGTTATAATGAATAATTTCATCATTCTTTGCTAAAACTAGTGTTGTTTATGAATTTGAATTTGGATAGACAATTTTTGATTCATTTATTATTACACAATGGCCTTGTGTATGATAGTATTTCGGTTCATTTTGCAGTCCAGCTGTGTTGTCGATGAACAATTTGTCCCAAAAGTTGGGATGACTTTCAAGACACTACTGGAAGAAGCTGGAAAGTTCTAAAAAGATTATTCCAAACTTGATAGTTTTTCTACGAGAATAAGAAATGCCACTCAGAAAGGAGATCAAATCAAGAATCAACTAATTATATGTAGTAGAGAGGAGAAAGAATATCTCCAACTCTGAAGACAAACCCCTCAGGTGGAATAAACTGTCCAACCAGGATTTACGACATATATTGAAGGAAGTTAATCTTTGGATCATTTCTAAAGTTGTTCTGAATCATTCACATCATTGCTTTCCAAATCGAGCAGAGATGCGTAAACAACATAGGGAGCTAAGCATGTTTATGCGTTGTATAATTGAAAATAACGAGGAAGCCATAAATCAGACCGAGTAAAATATATCAGTCATTAGTAACAGTAGTGGGTCGTCATCGTGAACTAAATTTTATTGAAGAACATGTGATGAATTATATTACAAGGGAAGTACAGAATGTTTTTAAACAAGATGATGCTAAAGAATTTGAGAAGTACTTATTAAGAATGAAAGAGGAGAATAAAAATTTCTTTTTTGAGCTTAACCTTGAAGTTGATCACTCTATCAAAAATCCAAAACTCCTTCCACAATTGCATCCAAATCATCATGGTTCTGAAAACCGGTTCAAACCTGTCGATCGAATTGCAAACCGTTAAGAATAATGATTTAGTCATATGTAGAAACCAAAAAGTTAAAAACCAACATTGAACTGCCAACTCAGCCAAAAACTGGTCAGTTAAACAGAACCGAAACCTGGTCGATTTTTTGAATTTTATAAAAAACGCCACCATTTTTATTGCTGCTGATGCCCCAAGTCCTTAATCATTACCCAACCAACCCTAACTCCATTACTTCACAAAACGACGCAGCATACATGCCCTCCCATCACCCTTGAGCTCGTGCTTCTTCTTAGAACCGGCGAGCTTAGTCCCTGGTGCACGAAATTGCAATCACACTTTTGCAATCCCGCACAACTAACCAGCAAGTGCACTGGGTCGTCCAAGTAATACCTTACGTGAGTAAGGGTCGATCCCACGGAGATTGTCGGCTTGAAGCAAGCTATGGTTATCTTGTAAATCTTAGTCAGGATATCAGAAATTATCATCAGGCCGGAATAGAATCCAGTGATTCTTTTGCGTCTGTCACTAACGCCCCGCCTGCTAGGAGTTTGAAGCACGTCACAGCCATCCAATCATTGAATCCTACTCAGAATACCACAGACAAGGTTTAGACCTTCCGGATTCTCTTGAATGCCGCCATCAGCTCCTGCCTATACCACGAAGACTCTGATCTCACGGAATGGTTGGCTCGTTTGTCAGGCGAGCACTCGGTTGTCAGGCGATCAACCATGCATCGTGCAATAGGAATCCAAGAGATATTCACCCAATCTAAGGTAGAACGGATGTGGTTGTCAGTCACACGTTCA
>NC_029780.3:105460096-105460330 GCF_000817695.3 Arachis duranensis
GTACAGATACAATGTCAAAAGATCCTATTAATAGTAAACTAGTAGCCTAGGGTGTACAGAGATGAGTAAATGACTTAAAAATCTACTTCCGGGCCCACTTGGTGTGTGCTTGGGTTGAGCAATGAAGCATTTTCGTGTAGAGACCTTTTCTGGAGTTAAACGCCAGCTTTCATGACAGTTTGGGCGTTTAACTCCAAGTTTTATGCCAGTTCCAGCGTTAAACGCTGGAATTTT
>NC_029780.3:105460339-105476683 GCF_000817695.3 Arachis duranensis
GACTATCATATATTGCTGGAAAGCCCAGGATGTCTACTTTCCAACGCCATTGAGAGCGCGCCAATTGGGCTTCTGTAGCTCCAGAAAATCCACTTCGAGTGCAGGGAGGTCAGAATCCAACAGCATCTGCAGTCCTTTTTGGTCTCGGAATCAGATTTTTGCTCAGGACCCTCAATTTCAGCCAGAAAATACCTGAAATCACATAAAAATACACAAACTCATAGTAAAGTCTAGAAAAGTGAATTTTAACTAAAAACTAATAAAAATATACTAAAAACTAACTAGATTATACTAAAAACATACTAAAAACAATGCCAAAAAGCGTACAAATTATCCGCTCATCAGTCCCTCACTTCCATCCAGCCGTTGGGATGCTCCCACCGCCATTGCAAGTTGGAGTCAAAGCCATCGGCATCGTGCTCATTGGACTTCGTGCAGCTTTGTTCCACATTTGTGCATCTACTGTTTCAGTTTTGGAAGCACTGTCGCCGGGCTCGCCTCCTGCCTCCGTCACGCAGTTCTATTCCACCGTTGTTAGCGCCAGCTCTATTCCTCTTGCTTCTTGCCTATCGTCTAGCTTCTAGGTATTTTTTACAATAATTGTTGAATAATATGTGAACTTTTTATGGGTTGAATAATTGTTAATTACTTTGTGAACCTTGCTGCTGTTAGCCTGCTACTGAGTTGAATAATTATTGTTAATTAATCTTTGAACCTTGCTATTGTTACTAGGTTGAATAATTGTTGTTAGTTAATCTATAAATCTTGCTGTTATTACTGGGTTGAATAACTGTGAAATAATTTTGAATAATCATTTTTAGTTAATCTATAAACCTTGCTGTGGGTTGTTGTGATATTGTAATTGGATTGGATTGTATTATTGTTAGATTGCTGGTAATTTTTAGGTATGGATGAGAGTATTAACCAAGAAATACCTAGAAATAATAATGTAGAGAATAAGTCGGCTTCGAATCCTATTTCTTTGAATGAAGCTTCTCTTCCTCCTGGATCTAACTATAGTCAATCACAAGCTTTTAATGTTGATCCTGCTTGGAGATATATTGCTTTACAAATAATAAACGGAAACCGCATTACAAATGCTTATTTTGTTTGAGTACTTTTGGGGGAGGGAAAATTAATAGAATAAAAAAGTATTTGGCAAAGATAGGTGGAGATATTAGGCTCCGTTTGGTTTATGTATGTATTGAGACATAGACATTAAGACATATACACTTGAGACATAGACATAAAATATTTGTGTTTGTATATAGTATTTGGAAAGAATAGACATGACACTAGTGTAGTGTCTAATATTATGTTTGGTTGCAAAATATAAGAACACTACATAATTGAAAATGACTATTTTATCCTCATAAATTAAATTAGGTTTGTAAAAGGAGAAGGAAATATTTGGAATTTTAAAAAATCAATGAGTATAAAATAGTCCAAAAGAAAATTTCAGATCCATGTCCATGGCTTCAATTCTGTGTCTAATCAATTTAGTGAGACACAAAGAACATGTATATTATATATGTTTATGGTATACGTGTCTTTCTCATTTTTGTGTCTCACAAACCAAACAAGGGGCACGTTCCACCGTGTCCATGTCTTGGCCACACACACTAAACAAATGCTTTCTTAAGCAGTGTTCTAAAGTCCCTTATGACGTTGAAAAACAAATGGAAAGTTTATTGAAAGAAATTCAGACATGATTTTTTTGGTCCAAGTAGTTGAAATGAAGGTGATGGTATCAACAAAGCAAATATGCACCAAGTTATGGCAGATTTTCATGATTGATGACAAACTTTGATGTTGGTATTTTATGTTTGATTGGTTGTTTTTGTTATTTGACTTTTGAGTTTGTATTTGAATGGAATCATAACATTGTGGTTTATGTAGTACTTTTAATTTGGATGATATTTAAATTATATATTAGATTATAATTATGTGTTAGTGTGTTTATTTATATTTTGTTTATTATTTTATTATAAAATGGTTTTTTCTGCTGAACAACGGTCGAACTGATTAAATTAATAAACCAATAGTGAGAGCAGTTCGATGATCGATTCGATTTTCAAAACCTTGCAAATAATCATAACTTTCATTAATGAGGTCCCTTTGCAATTACTAAAAGTTTTTGGTAACATTGTTAATTTAAACGGTGTTAGCTGAAAATCTGAAAATGACAGGTTGTGAGGGACTAATTAAAATGTTTACAAATATATGGTGAAAAATGGGGAATGCTCTGTGGTTCAAGCGGAATTTTGGGGTGTTTATCATGAACTAAAGGTGTGTTGGGAGCTTGGATTAAAGAAAATTGTTGTTGAATATAATTCAACTACAGTCAGTAAAATCAACAATAAAGACGACCTTAGTAAACATCCTGAGTCGTTAGTCAGGACAATTGGAAAATTACTTCAAAAAAATTGGACTGTTAAAATTCAACATGAGAGAAAAATCGTTACGTGGATTGGTTGGCTAAGGAGAGTTTAAATTGAGGTTGGTTTTCATTTTATTGATGTTCGTTCAAGTAATCTCAAGCTAGTTATAGTTGATGATGATAGAGGGATTCTTTTTTTTTGGTCGTGGCCCAATGCCAAACAACTAAGGATGCCGGGTCGGGTCGGAAAAGCTGAACCCTACCCTAATCCCCTAACACCCATGTCCTCTCTTCTTCTCTCTCACTTTCAATCTCATGGCTTCCATCAGCTGTGCGGCTATTACCACCACCTTCCCGCTGTCGATCCCAGAGGCTGCGTTGACACCCGTCTACCCTTCCCTTATGCCTTACAACAACGGTTCTTCTCTATCCATCTCCGCCTCTGTTGCTGTTACAACCAACTTTCGCCGCTTCCGTCTGATGCCTATGTCCGCACGTGAAGCCGCCGTCCCCCGCATCCCCGCCGGTAATCCTCGTAGCCAGCCCAGCTCCCGTTGGCTCCCCGTCTAGGTCGAATTTCTCCTTTCCTGCCTGGCTGCCTTGCTCGAGTGTGCTGGTGCTATTTACAATGTTGTTTCTCCTCTTCGGCGATGCCACATGAGGACCGTTGATGGATGAGAGGGAGTGTAGAGTTCCCGAATTTGGCATTAGGTCTCTCCGCCGCAGTGATTCTGCAAAATTCATATTTCCTTGCCTCTGAAATTCAGAATTCACTGTGTTTTGAGTCTCGCCTAGTAAATGGCTTCGATTGGAATATCTCTTTTGGTTAGTAGCCTCCCTCCTCAGTTGCTCTGCTATCTCTCTTGGGGATTCCATCTCCAGTTTTCTTCTAGTTGGCCTATTAGGGAACATTTTGTCACTCCATCTGCAATTTTGTTTCCCTCTCTAGGAACCCATGTGAAGCCACAATTGGGAAGACTTTCGGCCAGGAGAAGAATATCTCGAAGAATCGGTTCCACCTCTGCTATATAAGTTTTCGATTTCACTTCTTGCACGAGAGGTAAATTGTCTGACTCTATTAGGATTTGCTCCAGATTAAAATTTGTAGCTAAAATTAGCGCCCTTCTCATTGCTTCTGCCTCTGCAGCTAGGCTAGAGTGAGCTATGATTCTCATTGATTCTCCTAATAACAGTCGCCCTGAGTTATCCCAAATTACAACTGCAATTGCTCCCACCGCTTTTGATCTTCTATACGCAGCTTCTACGTTGGCCTTCAGCCAGTTTCCCGGTGGAGGTCTCCAGGTACTGTTCCTTCTGCTTATACTCTTGTTCTGGTTTTGTTCAAGCTGCTCTTTTTTTTGCATTGCTTCCCTGATTTCTAAATCTAGGATTTTATCTCTGATGATGTTAGCACTAGGATTGGGAATAGTGTTTTGAAATATAGTCTAGTTTCTCGTTTTCCAAATCTACCAACTTAGCACTCCAATTCTTCCAATTAGGTTCTCTGCCTCTTCCTTCCCTTGTCCTCTAATTTTCCTGTAATTTCAAGCAACCATTCTGAAAATGACTTGACTGTTTTAGGTGTTGGTAAACACTGACTCTGTGCACCAAACCACGCTGCTCTGGTCCACGGACACACAAAAATTGCGTGTTCTGTGGTCTCTATTTCTTCCCTGCAGATTCGACAAATAAGAGTATTAGTTATTTTCTTTTTAAAAAGGTTATTATATACTGGTATTATATCATGTGCAACTTTCCATAAAAACATTCTTATCTTCGAAGGAATGTGCATTAGCCATATCTCTTTCCAAAGATCAGCCATATTGGTGCTTGTTGAAGGTCCCGCTTCCTTACTATCTTGTTTTTTCTTCTTTGCCACATGATATCCTGTTTTAACAGTGTTTAGCCTCCATCCCATCTGAAAGGCCATATTAATCTGTCTTTGATCCTCAGTAAACTTATGGGCATTTGTAGAATTTTGTTGCTTATGTCCCTGCTAGGAAATAAGTCTGTTATCTTTTCTTGTTTCCACCCTTCTCCCTCGATGATTAGCTCGTTTACTCTGTCCACTGACTGATTTCTACTCCTAAGGATCTTACCCATACCCATAACCCAGTTGTCTTTCCATATCTTTACTCTTGAGTCCTTTCTAATACTCCATCTCCCATTCCTTCTCAAGAAATCCCTGCCATGAATAAGACTCCTCCAAGTCCATGATGCCCCACTTGCGACATTTGCATCCCAAAAATCACTATCCTTAAAATATATAGCTTTTACAATTTTTACCTATTTTGCATTTGGATTCTCAACCACTCTCCATCCTTGCTTGGCCAAATAGGCTAGATTCTGACGCTGTAAGTCCCTGAAACCTAGACCACCATCCCTTTTGCTTTTGCAAACCTTGCTCCAGCTCTTCCAGTGTATCCCCTTCTCTTTCAGGATTTACCCACCAAAATCTAGCAATTTTTGATCCTATTCTTTAGCAAAAGCTTTTGGGCAGCGAGATAATACTCATAGCATAGCTGGGTATGACTTGAATTACTGCTTTAATCAAGGTCTCTTTGTCTGCCTGATTAAGCAGACGTTCTTTCCACCCTTCAATTTTGTTTTCTATCCTTTCTTCTAGCCATGCCAATGCTTTGTTCTTTGACCTTCCCCAATGTGCTGGTAATCCGAGATATTTTTTCGGATTTTTCCAAGATTGCATGCCCATTATCTCTTCTATATTAACCCTTGTCTGGATTGCTACCTGCTGTCCAAACACTATGCCCGATTATTCTAAATTTATCTTTTGTCCCGATGAATCCGTGTATCTATTCAGAATTAAGATGCTTTGATATAAATCCTCTTCTTTATCTTCTGCAAAGAGAATGCAATTGTCTGCAAACAGAAGATGGGTGATAATTGGTGCCGTTTGGGCAAGTTTGATGCCTAAAATACGTCCTTTCCTTTGTGCTTTCTCTATGAGTGCTGTGAAAACCTCTGCTGCCATTATGAAAGGTATGATGATAATGGATCACCTTGTCTCAGACATCTTTGAGCCTTTTTCCTTTTAGATAGTTTACCATTTATTTTAAATTTATAACTTGCAATTTTGACACACTCCATAACTAATTATATCCAGCTCTGCTCGAAACCAAAAGCACGCAAAACATTTTCCAAAAAATCCCACTCTAACCTATTAAAGCCTTGTTCATGTCCAATTTTACAGCTAAGTTTTGAAAATCAAACCTGCCTTTTTTGTTTAAGTTGTGGAAGGCCTCCTGAATGATAACAATGTTGTCTTATATGAGTCTTCCTCCCATGAAAGCGCTTTGGGTAGGAGAGATTAATCTATCCAGAAACTTTCTTAGACGGAGGATAATAATTTTCGTCACAATCTTGTAAATGTAATTGCAGCAACTAATGGGTTTTAGTTGGTTGAGGCATTCTGGCTGTTTAACTTTGGGGATCAGGACCACCGTAGTCTCTCCCATGTCCTCTGGCATTCTCCTACTAGCAAAAACTTCCTTAATCACATCACAAACCTCTCTACTTATAATATCCTAGTGCTTCTGAAAGAATAAACCGTTTAGACCATCTGAGCCAGGCGCTTTTCAGGCTTCCCATGCTAAAGGATGCATCCCTTATTTTCTTATCCAACACTTCTTTGAGAAGCTCCCTGTTCATTTCCGTTGTGACCTTTTTCGGGATAATTTGGGTATATTCCTCTATACTGCTCCTTTTGGTTGTAGCAAAAAGATTAGTGAAATGTCTTTGCTACCTGTGATCCAATTACCCTCTGCATCCTTCAATCTCTCAATCTTGTTCCAATCTCTCCTTTGAATTGTTGTTGCATGGAAGAAGGAGGTATTTTTGTCCCCAAAACTCCGCCATTTTAGTCTTGCTCTTTGGCCCTAGTACTTTTCTTCTTTCTTCCATAACTGTGATATTTCTACCTTTAAATCCTTGATCCTTTTTTGCTGTTGTTCTGAAAATTCCTAATTCTGTAGTTTTGAGATTTCTTCCTTCAGTTGGTTAATTCTCTTGTCTGCTCTAGAAAAGGTTCTTCTACTCCATTGCTCCAATTCTTTCTTGTAAATCTTGAATTTTCCTTGTAGTTTTTCCCATTTATTCCTGTTATTCCTATGCTTCTCCCATGAAGTGTCGTTCGAATTTCTCTTTCGGTTCCAGCCTTAAAACCAGAGGGTAATGATTAGATCCTATCACCAGGAGGGCTGTGAGGGTTGCGTTTTGATATAATCTCCTCCACTCCCAGTTGACAAGAGCCCTGTCTATCCTCTCTCTTGTAACGAATCCATTCCTAGGATTGCTAAACCACGTGAATTTTCCTCCTTTGAGATCAATGTGCATCAATCTATTGCCATTCACAAAGTTCCTAAATTCTTTCATCTGCTCTCTTGGCTTTGGGTGCAGGTGCACTTTTTCTTCTTGATTCAAAATATCATTAAAATCTCCAATGAACAGCTGTGATTCATTTTGATTCTGATTTTGAGCTACTAAATCCCTCCATTGCTTTCTTTTTTGCCTGAATTTAGGGTCTCCATACACAAAACAACATTCTCATTTATTTCATTTCCTATCTATAATATAAGTCTTAATAAAATGATTATACCAAGAGTAAATATCAATATTCATACTTTTATTCCATAAAAGACTTAGACCTCCGAACAAGCTCGGGGTTCTACACAAAAGGATTTATCAAAATGGAGCTCTCTCTTTAACTTCTTGATTTTGCATTCCTTAGCTCTCTCTTTATTGTACTCATGGCTGGGGTTGGGGCATGTATGGGCCCGCCTCCTCAGTCATTGTGCTATTAAACTGTTTGCATTTTTCTCACAACCATGTCTTTCTCTGTTACCTTTTCATTCTTGGTCTTCTTGGTCTTCTTGGTCTCGGTGTCTTGAAGCAAATCTTCTTATTCTTCTTCTTCTCCTGCAGCTTTTATTATCAGAGTGTCCTGCTCAATCCTCTTCCTTTTGATATTCAATTTGCTTATGACCTCCATTGTTAGCTTCTTTTACCATTCAGCATACACAATATGTGTCTCCATTCTCCCATTTTTATCTTCATCCTCCTTTTCAGGTAGCTCCACAAAATATGTGCCCCCCTGTTGCTCTCTGTATAAATAAATTCTTCTCTTTTACCATACCATCCTTCTCTTTTCCTATTCCTCTAAGCGCCTAAATTTTCCTGCTATCCTCCTCATTAAATTTTAAAGACTTGCCTTTGTTTTGTTGGTCCATTTCTCGTGCTGCATTTGCTGTATTTTTAACACTAAAATTGGCCTTAAGAATCTCTCCTATTATTTTTGGGCCCAATTCATCCTCTGTTTTGTTGTATTGCCTTCGACATTCCTCTTTTTTCTGCCCTTTCTTGTGTCTTGTTGGTCCACTTCCATGAGACTTGTCTGGTCTAAATTGTTTGGGCTTCGTACTTCTTGGTTTATGCTATCCTCTTCCCCTTGTTGTTTTCCCATCCAGTTCACAGCTTCTATTCCCTTTTCTATTGGGCCTGACCCATTATTTTTCCTTCCTCTTCTGGCCCTGATCTCATTTAAATCAGTCATAATTTTTTTCAAATATCTTCTCAACTCTTTTATTATAATTTTTCTGATTTTCTGCCATCCCCAGTTGATTACACAGGATTTCATCTACCTGCTCTGTAGCCATGATTTTCTTTTATCCTAAGAGAAACTCCAATGGTAGTAAATAGAGGCTCTATTCTCAAAAATGCAGAGAAAAAAAAATCATTAGAGTAAAAAGTGGGGAGAATCCCTTCACTGGGACTGAGACCAAGAGTTCCTCTAAAGAGAGACTTTCAATAGCCAATAATTTTTTGCCATGCGGCAAGTTACAATATATAAATTACAATACATATATGTTTATATTAAGTAATTTTGTAATTTCACATATGGCAATTTGTTAAATAATTAAAGTATAATTAATTTATTAATAATTATAGTAATTAATTATATCTTTATTTAATTAATGATTTTTGTTTATAAAATTTAAAATGCTAACTACATTACAAAACTAGATATTGCAGTACCAGCGGTTAAATAGTTGTTGTACTGTTATTATATATGAAATTATTAATTTTTTTAATCTTAATATTTTTAACAGTAAATTATTTTTGAATTTATAAATTTTAATAATATTATTGTAAACAAAATAATAACTACATTAATTTTAATTAATTAATTAAGTTGGACCATAACAGGGACTAAAATTAGTTCCTCTTGGAGATGAATTTAATCAATTTTTTTCCTATCAAAAAATTTTGTTACAAAATGTAACTGATTTTGTAACATTTTTTTTTCTTTAGTTACGAAAGTAAATTAATTATTTTGTAACAACTTTTTTTTATTATAAATTACATGCATAATTTACTAAATTATTTTTTAAATTAACTAATATATTAATGATTTTAATAAGCAAGTTTACATGTATAGAATATGTAAAAACATACATAAGTCAAACAAGATCTTTTTAGCTAAAATTGTCTTAAAATAAAATAACATTAGCTAGTGAGTACATTGATTAGTTCAACCAAAACATAAAAGTTCAACAAAAACATAAAAGTTCTAACATAGATTAGTGTCTCTATGCATCAAAACATTCTTGAGCCCTCAAGGTAACATATGGTCACCATTTCAGCACTCCTATAAATAAGAAAAACCGAAACAAAAAAGTTAGAAACAAGATATAACACTAATTATAATTTTTCCACTAAGTTTTATCCAAAATATTTAGAAAAATTTCGGCAGAACCTCCCCTAAAACTTGGATATTTCCACCGTCTACGGTACCAACAAACACAACCAATTCACAACTTATGTCTCAGCCATACCCAACCAAATTTATCAAACCAAATAATAGGACATTTGTCATTTTTCAACCATGACACAAGTAAAATGTGATAAATAGATCCATATACAAATTAAAGTATACTAATATAAAATGGGAATCATCTACAAAAATGTATTAAAACCATAAGCAACTTTAGGAGTACCTTTAGGGTCTAGTTTGTTTCATTGTCAAAGCGCGCTATGAGAGAGTTCACAACAGCTTGTTGAGCTTCCAATTGAGCTTTCATTTGAGCTAATTCTTCTTCTTGCCGTGTTCATTGCTCTTCAAGTTTTTCTTTGAGCGCATCTATTTTCTTTGTTAGCTCCTTACGGTCTTGCATTGTCTCTTGAAGTTGTGCTTGAATCCTTAACTTAGACTTTGGAGCCTTTATGCCATAACTTGCACCACTTTTCTCACCTCTCACAAGTAGAAAAACTTCATTTGGAGTGAGAGGATTTTCCAAATCATAGGATTCATCGAGCATACAGCTAATATCATCCTACACAATCCAATTTGTGATTTGAAAATGGAGATAAAATTTAACTTCCATGCAACGGAAAGAGGAAAAAGTTAGTAATATTACATCAATTTGTTTAGCTTTTTCATTGACCCATTCTCCATTATTCTTCTGATGAAGAATTTGCCACAATTCTTGAATGTCAGGCTCGACACCGGTTCTAGGATGGCACTGCAAATTTTTTGGACGTTTAAAATATAGCATGTAGTTAAGTGCAAACGTGACATAGCAAAAAATATAAGACCAAATTAAAATTTTAAGACTATTTATCCGATCACGTCTAACAACTTGAAATGTCCTTCGAACAATAATATGTGGTACAACATGATGCTTTCTATTATCTTTGTTTCTTAAACTTTTTTCCTATAGAAGACCAAACTCACAAAAGACAAAAGGAGGTATCTTGAAGATGTTATAGAAGATCTCATAGTGTTTCTCCTCTAAAGATGTTATACAACATCTCATAAGTGGCAAAATCATTCTCCCTTTCACAATCAATTTCATTTAGATCAGACACATCTATAGTGGATGTATCTTGAAGTATCTCACCATGATGCACCCATGTTTTATAAGAGGTCACTATCCCCATTGGCGCACATGATGATGAACTTCATTTCTAAATTTGAATAAAAAATTGTTACATTTGGGACAAGAACAACGTATTTGATTTTTCACACCGGGTTGAGAGAAGGCAATATCCAAAAATAATTCATCGAGGCACTTCCTAAACTCAGGAGTACGCCTATCAAAATTAACCCAATATTTCTGGTAATTGATCATTGGACTAATTTCTGCAGGAGACGAGAATGGATAGAAGAATGTAAAGAGTGAAAAAAAGAGAGCATCATGACATAACATAGCATCACAGCGACTATCACTTTCAAAATCTCCAAAAAAAGTGCAAAAAATAGAATCAAAATAATAAAACCCAAAAACAAAAAATAGAACAAAAATATCAACTCTCCAAATAACCTAAAAATCAGATAATCAACCATGTTACACACCAATATTTTCAACCACAACAACATCAGCATAATCAGCTAACAATATTTTCAACCACAATATTAGCAGAATCAAGGTTCAATATTTCAGTTAAGATTATCAACTAACAGCATATTTAACAATACTCAAATAAACTGAAGTTACTTTTAGCAGAAACGTAATCGGACCAGACCAGACCAACAGGAGAAGAAGGACAGCCGAATCAGACCAGCAGAGGCAAAGGACAACGCCGGATGAGCAGAGCAGCATAAACTATCCTAAATCAATGCAATGTAAAATACACAAAATTATTAACAAAATTTAATCAATATCTCTATGTTACTAAGGATCAAATAGTTACCTACTTTACACAATTCACAAACACAAAAGTATAAAAAAACAAACAGAATCGAAATCACTAAAAAGAAAGCAAAAGCTAATAACACTAATATAGTCAAGCAGATATAAAACTAATATTTTCAGTCACAACATCAGCAGAATCAAGGTTCAATACTAAATTAAACTGGACTTACCTTCAGCAGAGGAGACGATCGGAGCAGACCAGCAACAGACCAACGAAGCACGGCAGAACCAGAAGAAATTAAAGACTGCTACACAACACCAGAAGAATACCCTTTTATTAAATCTTCATCATTTCACTATCAAGCTAGGAGACAAATTTTTTAATGCTAATAAAAATTTCTTCTGCTTTATTATGTAACTCAGTTTTTCCAACTTTAGTATACAAGCCTCAAGAAAGGAAAAAAAAAACAAACAGAACAACATATTAAATTATTTAGTTTTACATACAGATACAGTTAGGAATTAGCATCAATTTTTCTCTTCTAAACCTACAATAAAACAGCAAGAATGAAGTCCACAAAATTAATATAGAATAATTACATATTAGAAAAAAATACCCCTACACTGAAGAATGTCAGAAGCAGAACCAAACTCAACACTCAGCGACAGGTTGGGGCCGTTCCACCGTCGAAGACACAGGCCACCGACGAGGAGAGGTGACCGGACGATCAGAGCTTCGGCACGAACAGAGGACAGCCAGCAGAGGAGTCACCCAACAAGACGATCACAGAAACGGAGGTAGCAGATACAGAAGAGGCACGACGCGGAGGCAGAGAAGGCGGAACGCAGCAGAGCCAAGATGGCTAGGACGACACAAACGGAGGTGAACAGTAACGCAGACGAAGCAGATTCGAGGAGCGACTGGTGTAACACCCTCACTATCAGAAGTCACGTTTCCGGCTGCGCTACTCTGATAGCAAGAAGTATTACGACTACTTTATATACTAAATATTAAAATAGGAGCCTGTGACTCGACATTGTATCGCTGATTTCTTTGAAAAAACGGAAACAAATACTTTATCTTAAGGAAATACAAGCAGACATAGATTCATATACAAGACTCCTTACATAAAATCTCATAATATAATATACATATAAAACATACAACTCCTATCCCTCTTACAAATTTGTAATAACAAAGACGAGGGAAGAAAATAATCTAATTAACACAGCAGCATATAAACCAAACGCAGTATAACTCTTCTTAATGCCTCTTCATCTGGTTCCTGAAAAGGTAAAGCTGTAGGGGGGTGAGAACCTAACCACATGGTCTCACCACGGAGTTTCAAAGTTGTCATAAGAAGATATTCAATAAGAAAACTGTTTCAAATTCAGTGACTATCGTTGCCTTATAAATCCTTTTAAAATTCAACAGCTAATCGTTTAAAACATTTTCAAAGAAACAATGTTTAATATTTTCAGAAATCCAAAGTCTTCCTTTTCTCATAAGCAAATCTCAATCAGAAACTAACCACGCAATCAAACAACACAATCATTAATTCAGCACCTGAGTCCATTCTCAAATGTAACACGCCAGGACAAACACAGGCAAGACAGACAAGGAAAGCACAAGTAGGAAGCAGTTACAGCAAATAGTTCAAGTAGCAGTTAAGAACAGTTTAGCAATTAGGCAAACCAAAACAAGTTCAAACCCAAGTAAAGCATACAGATGCATATGATGCATGCCTGTCCTATGGCTGATGAGGCTCATCTGTCGGTTATCCAGCCAACCCGACAAGTCTGAATTGTACTTAGACTGTCCCCCGACGTGCATCCCCAAGAGTCTATGCATAGCTTTTTCTCAAATAATCAATATTACTCAATGGGGGTAACATTCCCGGGAATTTATATAGTGCCCGGTCACACACTTACATCGTAGGGTCAACAGAGTATCGAGTTTTCAACCTGGTACACGTGGTGGCAAGCCACGGCACTTAATCCAGGGAACCTCGTATCTCAAGATATTTCAAATTCATAAGCCATATAAACAATTCATTCATCATTCATCAATATCTAAGCCATTTTCAATATCACCATCATTCATCAATCCATATTCCATTTCCAAATTCATTCTAAAATCATATTTCAAATCAATCCTCATCAACCTTCTTTCCGTTAATCAACAATTTCAATCCAAAACATAATTCTTTCTTTTTCTAAATAAATCAATCTTAAATAAATAACGTTTAAGAACTAAATCTTTTTAAACAATTACTTCAACCAAAACTTTCAATTTTATAAAATTTCGGCAGCATTTCCTTTAAAATTCGGACACTGCCACCCTTTTCGGGTCCCATCCAAACATTTCTCAAATCCTTTCTCAACCATTTCCAAATCTCAATCACTTTCTAAAATTCAACCAATTCTAGTATCAAAGTATTTTCAAAGCGAATCAGTGCCCATAATAAATCTCTTTTTAAAATTAACCCAGCTCAAATACTAAATCATTTATAAAGTCATTTACAAAGTCACTAACTCAAAATTAAACCATTTCCAAAGCTAATTCAGTTTCATATTCCAAATCATTTCCAAATCCAATTCCTTTATATCATCAAAAATAGCTTCAAAACCAAGAAAAGCCATTTTTTTATAATAATCAACCAAATAACCTTTCAAACTAATTTCTTTTCAGCAATCACAACTACTCAAGCAATCAAGCAATCAGTCAATCAGTCCAGCAAACAACCACATTCATAAGACGATTATAATCACAGACATATGTTTCTCACACTAATATCTATTTATAACAACTCTGTAAGATAAAATAAATTTTAAGAAAACCCCTACCTCGACTAGCTGAATTCAAGAATCAAAGGCGACAAACCCACTTATTCCAAATTAACAGCAACAGCAGCAATGGCATTAGAATCAGCAGTATTAACAGCAACAACATCAAATTTGATGGAATCAAACGCGGAAACAACTCTAAAAATTCAAGGCAATACCAAAAATAAAATGGAATTAAAATCGTAACAAATGAAGCGTAGCAGTAGTAGCGCAGTGACTGCAACAGCAACAGGGAAAATGGTCTCCTTCCCCACCTCAGCTCGTGACTCCGGCGGCGGCGATGGCGGAGAGAGCAGCGGCGGCAGAAACCCCCGCAACGCCTTCTCTCTCTCCTCGCGTTGTTCTGTCTCTCTCTCTTCGCATCGGATTCTGCTTGAGGCTCGATAGCAGCTCGCAACGCCGGTTCGACGGCAACGACTCCATGGCGGTCCGACGGCGATGGTGATGACGAGGTGCAGCGAAGCTGGCGGCGCACGGCGCGACGACGGTGGCGACGCTCCTCACTCGCGCGAGCTTCCCCTGCTCCGTGACACACTCTCCTCGCTCCTCCTTCATCGGCGAAGACAGCGGCGCGACGAGCGGCAGTGACTCGCCGGCACGCTCTCCCCCTTTCTTCTCCCTCCTGATTCGCACCCTCTCCTCTCTTTCTTTCTTTCTGTGGATTTTTGGCTGCTGCTAAGTGTGGTGTTGTGAGTTTGTTTTTGGAAGAAAAGGAAAGGGGTATGGCGGCTGAAGGGAGTGGGGTAATTAGGGTTAAAGTTTTAGGAAGTGTTTAGCACATTAGGGCTTTAATTTGGGACAAATATGAAATCAATAATTTATTAATTTTAGGTAAATTGAAATTTGGTAAATTTTAATAAAATTAAAGTATATTGTACAAATTTGAAATCTAATTTAATCTCTTAAAATTACTTTAAAAATACTACTTAATTATCAATTTACTAATCAGTTTTTAATAAAGTATTCTAATTTATAATTAGAAATAATATAATATAATTTTCTTTTTTTTTATGAAATTTATGGGTCTTACATCCTACCCACCTTATAAAAATTTTCGTCCTCGAAAATTGATACAAAATAAAAGAAATTTTCATAGTACTCCTCTTGAACTTATTTAAAGAAAAGGCAAAAAGTTCTCAATATATATACATATAGTTTCAGATACCAGAAATTTCATATAAAAATATGAAGGGTATAAGTATGGTGTGAAACAAGGTTACAAGATAGGCTTGATGCATAAAATGATGTTTTAAACATGTGATGGTAAAACAAGGCGATAAAAGGTTACAAAACGGTTTAGGATTAAAACAACGTGCTTAACGTTCGCATTTGATCTCACACCATCTTCAGAGATTCAATTTTTCAAACTTTAACTTAACTTATTCCCTCCATCCTCAATCGTATTTCTTCGAATAACTCATCTGAGGGTTTTCAACCTCATCGAACACATTGCAAATCTTAATGGTCACAAACCCAACATCAACAAAATCCTTTTTCATGAAATAAGATTCCACAACTCCCTGCAACGTCGTACATTTATAAATTTCACCTTTTGCGTCCACCAAACATACCCCAAAGAATTAATATGTTGTTTACTAAGTCCAATAGGTACACAAGGTATCAAAACTAATCTCGAGTATACTCAGAAGGATAACAGACCTTAGAAAAGAAGGAAAAGTGGTAAGGATCGTGTTCGCGAGAATTTGAAAGAATTGTTGAAATTACAAGTGGACAAGGATAAATAAGTAATGAAGAATGTTGGAAAAAGGATCAACTGATAACTTTAAGGGTAACTCTTGAGTCGAAGGGATTCGATAGGATCAATAAGATGAAAAACAACACAATATTTTGAAACGAATTCAAACTGAATCAAAGAAAATATGAGGTTTACAGAAGAAGAATATCCAAACCAAAGACAAAGTTTATAAAACTCAAGAGTATGGTTTAAAAATATTTTTTTGAATGCATTGTTTGTAGAAAATGGAAAACTTAAGGAGAAATCATTTCATGTTCTAAAAGAGAAAATGGGTAACAAACATCCTTCAAAAGATTAATAAAATCATAAATGTGGTATTATTTCAATATAAATTCAAGTGGAAATAGATTACACAAATTTTGTAAATGGAAAGATTAATTTGGCTAAGAGCAAAATTGTATTTTCTCTTCTTTTTCAAGCATGTATGAAAACTATAATCTTGTTGGAAGAAAATCCGACATAAAGTTTTACTCATAAAAGAAAAGATGATGCATTACAATCAAACAGGTTTAAATCACATACAGAAACTTTCAGAGTATAAGGTAAAGGAGTGTAGGCTGAATTGAAAGCGATTTTATTAAAATTTTAATAAACGGTTATATCGCCCCGAAACAAGTTCAAATCACATCAAAGAGAGGCACTGCTCAAGTAAGACAATTCAAAGTCAGGGACAACTTTGCATAAGAATAAATCAAAACTTGTTTAAAAAG
>NC_029780.3:105479030-105498981 GCF_000817695.3 Arachis duranensis
CAAATAGTTCAAGTAGCAGTTAAGAACAGTTTAGCAATTAGGCAAACCAAAACAAGTTCAAACCCAAGCAAAGCATACAGATGCATATGATGCATGCCTGTCCTATGGCTGATGAGGCTCATCTGTCGGTTATCCAGCCAACCCGACAAGTCTGAATTGTACTTAGACTGTCCCCCGACGTGCATCCCCAAGAGTCTATGCATAGCTTTTTCTCAAATAATCAATATTACTCAATGGGGGTAACATTCCCGGGAATTTATATAGTGCCCGGTCACACACTTACATCGTAGAGTATCGAGTTTTCAACCTGGTACACGTGGTGGCAAGCCACGGCACTTAATCCAGGGAACCTCGTATCTCAAGATATTTCAAATTCATAAGCCATATAAACAATTCATTCATCATTCATCAATATCTAAGCCATTTTCAATATCATCATCATTCATCAATCCATATCCCATTTCCAAATTCATTCTAAAATCATATTTCAAATCAATCCTCATCATCCTTCTTTCCGTTAATCAACAATCTCAATCCAAAACATAATTCTTTCTTTTTCTAAATAAATCAATCTTAAATAAATAACGTTTAAGAACTAAATCTTTTTAAACAATTACTTCAACCAAAACTTCCAATTTTTTAAAATTTCGGCAGCATTTCCTTTAAAATTCGGACACTGCCACCCTTTTCGGGTCCCATCCAAACATTTCTCAAATCCTTTCTCAACCATTTCCAAATCTCAATCACTTTCTAAAATTCAACCAATTCTAGTATCAAAGTATTTTCAAAGCGAATCAGTGCCCATAATAAATCTCTTTTTAAAATTAACCCAGCTCAAATACTAAATCATTTATAAAGTCATTTACAAAGTCACTAACTCAAAATTAAACCATTTCCAAAGCTAATTCAGTTTCATATTCCAAATCATTTCCAAATCCAATTCCTTTATATCATCAAAAATAGCTTCAAAACCAAGAAAAGCCATTTTTTTATAATAATCAACCAAATAACCTTTCAAACTAATTTCTTTTCAGCAATCACAACCTACCCAAGCAATCAAGCAATCAGTCAATCAGTCCAGCAAACAACCACATTTATAAGACAATCATAATCACAGACATATGTTTCTCACACTAATATCTATTTATAACAACTCTGTAAGATAAAATAAATTTTAAGAAAACCCCTACCTCGACTAGCTGAATTCAAGAATCAAAGGCGACAAACCCACTTATTCCAAATTAACAGCAACAGCAGCATTGGCATCAGAATCAGCAGTATTAACAGCAGCAACATCAAATTTGATGGAATCAAACGCGGAAACAACTCTAAAAATTCAAGGCAATACCAAAAATAAAATGGAATTAAAATTGTAACAAACAGATAAACGAGACCAAGGCAGTTCAGAGTATAAAAGTGAAACAGAGTCAGGAGACAGGCTAGACCTAGGGCAGTGACACTGAACTTGAATTGGGGCAAGTCAACAGCATCGGTAGCAACGGTAGAACTGGCAGTAGTAATTCCAGTCACCCCAGCAGCGACAACTCTTTCAGAGCATCAACCATCACAGTCCACAGTTGCAGCAGCTTAATCCTAAAACATCAACGTCTTAAACTTCTCAATCAACGGATAACATGACAATAGCAGTGGGGGTTCAGAAACAAAAATGACTTACGGTAATTAAGGAAAACAAGGAAAATGAAGCGTAGCAGTAGTAGCGCAGTGACTGCAACAGCAACAGGGAAAATGGTCTCCTTCCCCACCTCAGCTCGTGACTCCGGCGGCGGCGATGGCGGAGAGAGCAGCGGCGGCAGAAACCCCCGCAACGCCTTCTCTCTCTCCTCGCGTTGTTCTGTCTCTCTCTCTTCGCATCGGATTCTGCTTGAGGCTCGATAGCAGCTCGCAACGCCGGTTCGACGGCAACGACTCCATGGCGGTCCGACGGCGATGGTGATGACGAGGTGCAGCGAAGCTGGCGGCGCACGGCGCGACGACGGTGGCGACGCTCCTCACTCGCGCGAGCTTCCCCTGCTCCGTGACACACTCTCCTCGCTCCTCCTTCATCGGCGAAGACAGCGGCGCGACGAGCGGCAGTGACTCGCCGGCACGCTCTCCCCCTTTCTTCTCCCTCCTGATTCGCACCCTCTCCTCTCTTTCTTTCTTTCTGTGGATTTTTGGCTGCTGCTAAGTGTGGTGTTGTGAGTTTGTTTTTGGAAGAAAAGGAAAGTTTAAAATCTAATTTAATCTCTTAAAATTACTTTAAAAATACTACTTAATTATCAATTTACTAATCAGTTTTTAATCAAGTATTCTAATTTATAATTAGAAATAATATAATTTAATTTCCTTTTTTTTCTGAAATTTATGGGTCTTACATCCTACCCACCTTATAAAAATTTTCGTCCTCGAAAATTGATACAAAATAAAAGATTTTCATAGTACTCCTCTTGAACTTATTTAAAGAAAAGGCAAAAAGTTCTCAATATATATACATATAGTTTCAGATACCAGGATTTTCATATAAAAATATGAAGGGTATAAGTATGGTGTGAAACAAGGTTACAAGATAGATTTGATGCATAAAATGATGTTTTAAACATGTGATGGTAAAACAAGGCGATAAAAGGTTACAAAACGGGTTAGGATTAAAACAACGTGCTTAACGTTCGCATTTGATCTCACACCATCTTCAGAGATTCAATTATTCAAACTTTAACTTAACTTATTCCCTCCATCCTCAATCGTACTTCTTCGAATAACTCATCTGAGGGTTTTCAACCTCATCAAACACTTTGCAAATCTTAATGGTCACAAACCCAACATCAACAAAAAATTTTCACATGAAATAAGGTTCCACAACTTCATGCAACATCGTATATTTACAAATTTTCACATTTTGTGTTCACCAAACGTGTCCTAAAGAGCTAATGTGTCGTTTACTAAGTCCAATAGGCACACAAGATACCAAAACTAATCTCGAGTATACTCAGAAGGATAACAGACCTTAGAAAAGAAGGAAAAGTAGTAAGGATCGTGTTCGCGAGAATTTGAAAGAATTGTTGAAATCACAAGTGGACAAGGATAAATAAGTAATGAAGAATGTTGGAAAAAGGATCAACTGATAACTTTAAGGGTAACTCTTGAGTCGAAAGGATTCGATAGGATCAATAAGATGAAAAACAACACAATATTTTGAAACGAATTCAAACTGAATCAAAAAAAATATGAGGTTTAAAGAAGAAGAATATCCAAACCAAAGACAAAGTTTATAGAACTCAAGAGTATGGTCTAAAAATATTTTCGAATGCATTGTTCGTAAAGAATGAAAAACTTAAGGGGAAATCATTTCATGTTCTGAAAGAGAAAATGGGTAACAAACATCCTTCAAAAGATTAATAAAATCATAAATGTGGTATTATTTCAATATAAATTCAAGTGGAAATAGATTACACAAATTTTGTAAATGGAAAGATTAATTTGGCTAAGAGCAAAATTGTATTTTCTCTTCTTTTTCAAGCATGTATGAAAACTACAATCTTGTTGGAAGAAAACCCGACATAAAGTTTTACTCATAAAAGAAAAGATGATGCATTACAATCAAACAGGTTTAAATCACATACAGAAACTTTCAGAGTATAAGGTAAAGGAGTGTAGGCTGAATTGAAAGCGATTTTATTAAAATTTTAATAAACGGTTATATCGCCCCGAAACAAGTTCAAATCACATCAAAGAGAGGCACTGCTCAAGTAAGACAATTCAAAGTCAGGGACAACTTTGCATAAAAATAAATCAAAACTTGTTTTAAAAGGTTTAAAACAAAACTCCAATAATATACTTGAAGTCACAACTTTATAAGGATGTTCAATAATATTAAAATGCGCTAAAAAGGAACTCAATAACTTAAAAAGTTGATTCAAAACTTAAATTTCTTCAAAAGAATTCAAAACTTCTTCAAAATTGTTCAAACCACCAACAAAAAAAAGAATGGTCAAAAGTCATGAAGTATGCCGGAAGGAAGAATTAAAATGCAAATAGGAAAGAATTTTAATTTCAAAGAACTCCAATAAAAATCATAGAGGAAAACAGGACAATTGTTTACAAGATTCAAGAGAATCATCAAAAACGTAAATATTACGTCATGTTAAAACAAATTTAAGTTGAACTAGATTATGCAAGATTTGTGAAATGAAAATTAGTTATGCTAAGGATAAAATTTTTCATCGAAAACTTTGAAAGACTTTTTAGATAATCAAATAAGAATTTGCATAAAAACATAAGCTAGGAAATCAAGTTGTAATCCTAAGAGGGAATTTTGAATTTAAGAACTTCGATATGAAAAATCGAGAGGAAGAACGGTACTTTTATTTAAACCAGATTTGAGCTGAGGGAAAAAAGAAGATTAAAAATCAATGGTAGCGTTTACAAAGAATGGATAATCTAAAGAAGGAATGAATTCATTTTCTCATGAAAATACAAAAGGTTTAAATAAGGTATTACATTAAAACAATCGTAGTTAAAATAAAATATGCAAAGTTTGTAAAATGAAATTTAATTGGGCTATGTATAAAATTTTATTTTATTTTGCTTTAATATTTTATAATTTATTTATTTAGTTATTTATTTATTTATTTTTATTTATTTATTTTTTTGAGAATCTTGAAAGATACTCGGATGTAAAATCACATAAGAGTACGTTTAAAAACTGTGATAAGGTTGAAAATAAATCAAGTTGTAGTTAACGAAGGAAGTGCAAAGTAGAAATTGTTTTCTATAGAAGAATAGGTGAAGCTTTACAAATAAACAGATTTAAACCATATAAAGAAATTTTAGAATTCATGTAGAAAAGTATATGCTAAACTTAAAAGTAATCTTATCCAAAAATTTGAAGGATGATTGGGAAACACAATTAAGTAAGAAAAAGATCAATTCAAAACTTCTCCAATCCAAAATGAGCTCAGATTATGTCAAGGAGATACACAGATTACGTAGAGAAATTCAAGGTCAGGATTTTTATGATGCCGAGAATTTGGAAGGTAATCAAGAATATGGTAAGTTTAAAGTATACATTAGACATGAAGCAAAAGTATCAATTTACATAGTTAGCTTAGTTCGAATCATAGTTTTCAAGGTTCAAATCACTCAAGATTTAAAGATCATGCATTATGCCAAAACAAGTTCAAGTTCAGATCAATGAGCACAGGATTCTTGAAGAAGAATATAATCAATGGTAAAGACAAATGTTTTTAAAAGACTCAAACAAATTCTTAAGAATACAATCAAATAAGATTATGGACGAATAATGAAATACGGTTGGAGAATGGTCAATGATGGTTCAAGAAAGGAATCCGAGTCAAAGAACTTCAATGAGGATAGTAAACCAAAAAGAAACGATATGCCAACCTAAGCGACGTAAACAAAAATCATAAATCGAAACCAAGCACGAAAAGTGAATCACGTGACTCGCATTACCCATTACTTATCAATTCCTTTTCGCCTATAATAATCTATTAACTTTCCCGTTCACATGAGCCATCAACATTAAGTTGGCCAGACTTAACATCAACAGATATGCAACGGTAAGCTAACAGTGTTAATTAATAGGCAGTCATGTGCATAAAATTCTAATTCTTGTTACTTGGACAAGACCTACAACATGACAGACACTCAGAGAATGCAATGAAGCATGGTCAGTCCATCCCCAAGGCTCTAATTAGGATGAACTGCTCTGATACCATAATGTAACACCCTCACTATCAGAAGTCACGTTTCCGGCTGCGCTACTCTGATAGCAAGAAGTATTACGACTAGTTTATATACTAAATATTACAATAGGAGCCTGTGACTCGACATTGTATCGCTGATTTCTTTGAAAAAACGGAAACAAATACTTTATCTTAAGGAAATACAAGCAGACATAGATTCATATACAAGACTCCTTACATAAAATCTCATAATATAATATACATATAAAACATACAACTCCTATCCCTCTTACAAATTTGTAATAACAAAGACGAGGGAAGAAAATAAACTAATTAATACAACAACATATAAACCAAACACAGTATAACTTTTCTTAATGCTTCTTCATCCGGTTCCTGAAAAGGTAAAGCTGTAGGGGGGTGAGAACCTAACCACACAGTCTCACCACAGAGTTTCAAAGTTGTCATAAAAAGATATTTAATAAGCAAACTATTTTCAAGCTCAGTGATTATCATTGCCTTATGAATCTTTTAAAAACCAATAGAAAATCGTTCAAACCTTTTCGAAGAAATAATATTTAATCGTTTAGAAATCCGAAACCTTTCCTTTCTTATAAGAAAAATCTCAATCAGAAACCAACCACGCAATCAAACAACACAATCATTAATTCAGCACCTAAGTCCATTCTCAAATGTAACACGCCAGGACAAACACAGGCAAGACAGACAAGGAAAACACAAGTAGAAAGCAGTTACAGCAAATAGTTCAAGTAGCAGTTAAGAACAGTTTAGCAATTAGGCAAACCAAAACAAGTTCAAACCCAAGCAAAGCATACAGATGCATATGATGCATGCCTGTCCTATGGCTTATGAGGCTCATCTATCGGTTGTCCAGCCAACCCGACAAGTCTAAATTGTCCTTAGATTGTCCCCCGACGTGCATCCCCAAGAGACTATGCATAGCTTTTTCTCAAATAATCAATATTTCTCAATGGGGATAACATTCTCGGGAATTTATATAGTGCCCGGTCACACTTACGTCGTAGGGTCAACAGAGTATGGAGTTTCCAACCTGGTACACGTGGTGGCAAGTCACAGCACTTTATCCAGAAAATCTCGTATCTCAGATCATTCAAATTCATAAGCCATATGAATAATTCAATTATAATTCATCAGGATCCACATCATTCTCAACCATATTTCATTCATCACAAATCTTGCCATTAATATCATAAATAATGTCATCAACCTCAATCATCATCCCCACAACACTATAATTAACCAGAATCATCATTAGATCTCAAACAACCTAATTGTCACTAAATTCCACCTTAATCTCAAAGACAACTCTCAAACCAGCTCAAATACTAAATCATTTATAAAGTCGGACTAACTCAAAGTTAAACCGTTTCCAAAATTAATTCACTTTCATATTTCAAATAATTTCCAAAGCCGATTCGTTTACAATATCAAAACTAGCTTCAAAACCAAGAAAGCCACTTTTCATAATAATCAACTAAATAACCTTTCAAACTAATTTCTTTTCAACAATCACAAAAACTACTCAAGCAATCAAGCAATTAGTCATTTAGTCCACCAAATAACCACATTTATAAGACAATCATAATCACAGACATATGTTTCTCACACTAATATCTATTTATAACAACTCTGTAAGATAAAATAAATTTTAAGAAAACCCCTACCTCGACTAGCTGAATTCAAGAATCAAAGGCGACAAACCCACTTATTCCAAATTAACAGCAACAACAGCAATGGCATTAGAATCAGCAGTATTAACAGCAGCAACATCAAATTTGATGGAATCAAACGCGGAAACAACTCTAAAAATTCAAGGCAATACCAAAAATAAAATGGAATTAAAATCGTAACAAACAGATAAACGAGACCAAGGCAGTTCAGAGTATAAAAGTGAAACAGAGTCAGGAGACAGGCTAGACCTAGGGCAGTGATACTGAACTTGAATTGGGGCAAGTCAACAACATCGGTAGCAACGGTAGAACTGGCAGTAGTAATTCCAGTCACCCTAGCAGCGACAACTCTTTCAGAGCATCAACCATCACAGTCCACAGTTGCAGCAGCTTAATCCTAAAACATCAACGTCTTAAACTTCTCAATCAACGGATAACATGACAATAGCAGTGGGGGTTCAGAAACAAAAATGACTTACGGTAATTAAGGAAAACAAGGAAAATGAAGCGTAGCAGTAGTAGCGCAGTGACTGCAACAGCAACAGGGAAAATGGTCTCCTTCCCCACCTCAGCTCGTGACTCCGGCGGCGGCGATGGCGGAGAGAGCAGCGGCGGCAGAAACCCCCGCAACGCCTTCTCTCTCTCCTCGCGTTGTTCTGTCTCTCTCTCTTCGCATCGGATTCTGCTTGAGGCTCGATAGCAGCTCGCAACGCCGGTTCGACGGCAACGACTCCATGGCGGTCCGACGGCGATGGTGATGACGAGGTGCAGCGAAGCTGGCGGCGCACGGCGCGACGACGGTGGCGACGCTCCTCACTCGCGCGAGCTTCCCCTGCTCCGTGACACACTCTCCTCGCTCCTCCTTCATCGGCGAAGACAGCGGCGCGACGAGCGGCAGTGACTCGCCGGCACGCTCTCCCCCTTTCTTCTCCCTCCTGATTCGCACCCTCTCCTCTCTTTCTTTCTTTCTGTGGATTTTTGGCTGCTGCTAAGTGTGGTGTTGTGAGTTTGTTTTTGGAAGAAAAGGAAAGGGGTATGGCGGCTGAAGGGTGTGGGGTAATTAGGGTTAAAGTTTTAGGAAGTGTTTAGCACATTAGGGCTTTAATTTGGGACAAATATGAAATCAATAATTTATTAATTTTAGGTAAATTGAAATTTGGTAAATTTTAATAAAATTAAAGTATATTGTACAAATTTAAAATCTAATTTAATCTCTTAAAATTACTTTAAAAATACTACTTAATTATCAATTTACTAATCAGTTTTTAATCAAGTATTCTAATTTATAATTAGAAATAATATAATTTAATTTTCTTTTTTTTTTTATGAAATTTATGGGTCTTACAACTGGAGGCGCTTGCGACGGAACAGACACTAAGGAGGACCACGACGCCGCCGAAGACGTTTCCCAAGGGGCTACGCTGGTGACTCTTCCTCCGGCAGCAGCTCCATTTTCCGTCGTAGATAGGGTTTGTAGATGGCGCGATGAGGGTTGAGACTGACTGAATGTGATGCTTCGAGTGAGGTGGGAGAACGGGAGAACCTTAGGATTTTTTTACCGTTTTACATTCACTAGCTATTAGTCCTTGGGTTTTTACAGTGCATTTAGTTTTTTAATGTTTTTTAGAATATTTTTAATTAAAATAATCTATAAAATATATTTTAAAAGAATTATATAAACAATTTTTTTAATTTCTGAAACAAAATAAAATTATTTTAAAAAATTATATAGACAAATCTTTTAATTCTTAAAGTTTTTAATATTTTGAAAAAAATTATAAATTATACATATATTTTGTGACACAAAAAAAACTTGTTACAAACAATGTTAAATTTTGTGACAAATTAATTTTTTGTTACAAAATAATTTATGTTTTTTAGACAAAAAGATATTTTGTTACAAAACATTTGGAGTTTTTGAAACAAAAAACTATTTTATTACAAAATACTACGAATTTTTGCAACAACTTTATTTTTTGTTACAATATTTTGTAACAATACACCAGCGCGTTACAAAAACTACCATAATTTTTAACATAATAAAATCATGGTTCTAAAAACCGAACCGGACCGGCCGGTTCAACCGGATTAACTGGGAACCAGTCACCTAACCAGTCCGGGTAAAGTTAAAAACCGCTTAGCAAAAAACCGGTAAAAAAACCGGTCGAATCGGCAGTTAACCGGTGAACCAGCAGAACCGTCCGATTTTTTAATGGGTTTTTGGTTTGAAAATATAACCTAACGACGTCGTTTTGCTCTAAAAAAAATAAAAAAAGGAAAAAAATAAAACCCAACAAATAGCACTACGTCCCTACCCTTCTCTCTTCTCTCTCACTCTCACATTCAAATCCCTAATTTAACTTAGCTAACCCTATCAGAGCCCCCAGCCGCCGCTACCGTCAGCCCCTATTCGCCGCTACCGTCAGCCCCCAGCCGCCGCCACTCTTCTCTTCCTCAACGTCTCTGTGCTCGTCGTGAAGCCACTCACCTCACCTCCTCAACCCTAATTTCCTCTTCTAACTTCCTCCAACAAACTCCACCGTCACTACCACAATTGACGCCGAATCGGAGCTTCTGTCAGCGAAACTGCCACCGTCGCGGATCGAAGCAGCTGCTAGCGGCATCGTCATCTTGAACTCTTAACTCTGAAGCTTCTGGCATCGCGAACGTCTACTCAGCCCTGTTTTTCTTGCCGTCGCCAACGTGTTTGTTCTCCTCACCGTCGCCAACGTGCTTGTTCTCCTCGCCGTCGTTCCAGTGCCTCCAGAAGCTTCCTTCCTCCAACAACAAGTTCACCTACAACTGCGACAACCACACCTTCAACTTCCTCGTCCATAATGGCTTCATTCGGTTTCTCTATTTTTCTCTCTAGATCTGTTTTCTCCAATTCAATTTTGTGTATATATGTATACATTTTTGTGTAAATTGTGTTGTTTTGAATTTGATTTGTTTTGTTTAAATGGTGCAGTACTGAAATTGATCTGGTTTTGAAACTTTAATTAAAATAAAAAAAAGAAACTGATGATCCTGTTTTGAGCTCACTGTCACCACCGTCGTTCCTCCCTCGCCATGTTTCCAGTAAGCCGCTGCTTCTTTAGTTTCGATTTCTAAGATTCTGGCTTCTCAGTTGATTTTTTGTACTAGATTCTGAATTGGGATTGTGTTCTGAGTTGGGTTGTTCCTTAATGTGAGTCTGAATTTAATTTGAATTGTTTCACTTAGTTTTTTTGTTTCTGAATTTGGAGGTTGAGTTGTCTGTAACTTTATATTCTGAGTTTTTGTTGTTGAAAAGCATTGAATTTGTTGAATCTAGTTAGTGTTTGGTTAGTTATAAGAGGCTTGTTGCACAATAAAAAATTTCATCAATGTGTTATTCACTTGAATTGTATATTGGCAGCCCAAAAAGTGATAATTGAATTGTATAAGAGAATTGATGTTGAATAATTAGCCTTGGCTTGACAATGTTGCCTGCAAGATCTTTAATTTTTTTCAGCTTGAGTGGAAATTCTGCCTTAGTTAGTTGTTTTAAAGTTATAAATAAATTTAACTCAATCTGAATATTATCAATGAACTTTTTATCTTCAATTTTTATTATATCTTAAATTCTATTAAAATTTTTTTACTTAAAAATTCATGAATTTTAATGAATTTAAATATATAAAATTATATATTAAATTTTTAATAATTTTATTTAATATTTAATTAAATCGGTTGAATCCCGGTCGAACCACTGAACCAGTGAACCAGTCGCCTCAACGGTTCATTGACCGGTCCGGTTCTCGCAACCTTGAATAAAATAGATTGTTACAAAATATCTGGATGTTTTGTAACAATTTGTTATAAAACATAGTTTTTTTTATAACAATCAGTAATTATTATTATAAAAAAAATAGTTTTTTATAACAATTTTAAATTTGATATAAAATTTTTATTATAAATATTCCATTTTTTTGTAGTATTCCTTCCAAAGTTGGTATGCTTTGTGACATCTTGTGTAATTTTTGTGCAGTGACACTGGTGGATATGTGTTTGGTATGCTTTGTGACATCTTGTGTAATTTTTGTGCAGTGACACTGGTGGATATGTGTGTGGTTGTTGGCTAATGGTTAGCGAAGTAAACTGATTTGGAAAGAAGAAATAAAAACGTGATCAAAGATGTTGGTTGTAAGGTGGAGGTGAAAAGTGGTTAAGATTCTATATGATTTTTTAATATAACTGCGTTTATGGTTGCTCCTGTTGAAGCTTCTCCCTATTGGAGTAACCCTGTAGTGGTATTCTGGACACCTTCCTTCCATTTCAACTCTCCTGGTAGAGAAATTCTGTTACCCATAAAATTGCTATCTTGTAATTGGTGTTTTTTTTGGGATTATAGCCCATTGTTTTACAAAAAAAAATAATCATTCTTATTAAAATTTAGAATTTAGAACAGTTAAAATTTAGAATTTGTCTATGCTAACGAAAGAATAATATAATCTTTTAAGAACTATTTGATTAAGTGAAATATTGACCATTCTTATTTTCAATTAATTAAGTATCAAAATCAACTCACTCTCAAACATAATCTCAGCACATACCATAAAACAACTGATAATACGGGGGAAAACAATGATGTTGAAATAGCATTGCCAATAATTTGATTGTTTATTAAATGGTGTTTATTGCAAAAAAAAATGTGAAAGTAGCATTGCCAGGAATTTGAAATCGGAAAGAAACTGGTTCTGCTTCCTGACCTACGAATTTTCGGTTGTTTTATATAGTTTTCTTTCTTTCCTCTAAGAATATTGTTTATTAATTATTTTTGTTGTTTGGTTAGAAAATCTCATCCTTATCGGCCGTTAGATCATCTTCATACTTTTGTATCATCCATGGAAACTACATATCTTTGATAGGAGATTTCATTTTCTTTTTGGACTGGAAACTAATTTCACCATACTTTTTGTAGGCCATTTTAAGATTCTAAATAGATGGGCTTGTCACAGGAGCTAAATGCCCATGGTAAACCAAAAATACAAAGTTATGAGACCAAATATTGAAAGTAGCCCAAGCCTTTTTTTCAGAACACTCTCTGCTAGTGTTACCGTTGTGTGTTGAGTCTTGTGATTAACAAAAAACATAAAGCAAGCGAAAGAAAAAAATAATCTCGAAACTCGACTTTCGAAAAATCTCCCTCCAAAATCGCTAACTACCCACGTCATCGATCCGTGCACACCACAAACTAACCAATCACATTCCACCATCCACTCCTATATAATCCCCGTATTCCTCATTCTCATTTCACCAAACGCAAGCACAAATTCACCCTCTATCTACCTTCGCACTTTGCACTTCGCACTTCACACTCAAAAGTTTGTTTTCATTACTCTCATTTTCAGCCATGGCAAAGGGCGAAAAGAAGCCGGCGGAGAAGAAACCAGCGGAGAAGGCACCGGCGGAGAAAACCAAGGCGGAAAAGAAGATCCCGAAGGACGCGTCCTCCGGCGATAAGAAGAAGAAGAAGAAGGCGAAGAGCGTTGAGACCTACAAGATCTACATTTTCAAGGTTCTGAAGCAAGTTCATCCTGACATCGGAATCTCTAGTAAGGCCATGGGGATTATGAACAGCTTCATCAACGACATTTTCGAGAAGCTCGCTCAGGAATCTTCTAGACTCGCGAGGTATAACAAGAAACCAACCATTACTTCGAGGGAGATTCAAACCGCTGTGAGACTCGTGCTTCCTGGTGAGCTTGCCAAGCATGCGGTTTCGGAAGGGACTAAAGCTGTTACTAAGTTTACAAGTTCTTGATTTTGGAGAAAAATTTGGATTAGGGTTTGGATGGGTTGTAAAGGGATGAAAACGCATTTTGTGAAGCCGTTTTGGCTTGAGGTTTTGTTAGACGGTGGTTTTTATTAATGGATATTATGCTTATTCATCTTGCTCTATATTTCTTCTTATTTATTTATTTATTTATTTTAATTTTATATTTTTCACGGTTTTTTTGAAACAACTTCAATTAGATCGTTCATTTGTTCTGTTATGATGAATTTAAAATGTTAATTGACACTTATGTAGTATGCTTTAGTATTTCCAAAAGCATTTATCTAACACAATGTTATTTTCAATTGAAGGGTTTTCATAAGAAAAAATTATTAAAGTTAGATTTTTAATTTATTTGTTATACATTTATTAACAAAATTTAAAGATATTATTCTAAACATCTGTTTTAATAAGTTAGCTAAATCTTATTTAAAATTTAATACGACTTAATTTTTTTTTTGGGGTCATGGAATACGACTTAAATTGAAAAGGGCCATTCTTATTTCTTGGAAACATTTCTGCTTGTTTGTAACACTTTTATTTGTTAAACGTTGGCTTGTATCTTGGGCTAATGGCTGACAGCAGTGTTGGAAGAGTCTGGCCCAATGCTGGTTTCAATGGCAAAGCAAACCCGGTTGTATTTAATATTTTTGTTTTTGAAATGAAAGGAAAAATCAATTTTTGGATACATAATATTTTGAAGTTTGATAGTTGCAACTCAGTTAAATAATTTGTTGGGCCAATGGCCCATTCATGGTGAACGATTGTACTCTACTCAATATCGAGATTTTCGAGTAACTAGATTATACCTTCGTTTTTAGAATTTAATTTTGATACACTAACTGACTAAATTCTCATTTTGGTTCTTCAGATTCAAGTTTAGGCTTCAATATGGTCTCTCAACTCTTTCCGATGATGATTAAGCAAATGGAGTGCTGAGATGACACTCTTCCTGTCACGTTGGACGGTGTAATGACTAGTTGATGTGGCAAGGATCGTATTTGTATCCAATTTAGTTCCCTTTATTAAAACTTTGTTATTATAACTCAGATAGATAATAAGATAACTCAGATAGATAATAAGATAATTAGGGTTTTAGGGACTAAATTGGATACAAATACAACCTTTGCCTCATTAACTAGCCACATTTAATGTTTACTTTTCTCCTCTCTTCTTCGTTAAAAAAATACCTCTTCAAACATTTAACTCTCTCATTAGTGATCTCAATATCTTGATGAGGAGAAACTCGTGTAAGATCTTCTCTCAACTATTAATGGCTATAATACCTATATAATTAGTGGTTAAGAAGAAATTAGTAATAACTCAATTATCTTTACTTATAAATAAAAGTTATAATTATGAATTATAAATGTGAAGGGTTAGGTTACCTTGGTTCAATGAATGTGTTAAATAATGAAGGGGTATACTATTTTTTGTCCATCTTTAAACTAATATTGAGTGCACAACATTATAGAAGAATGATGATTCTTGTTTATTTTTTCTTTCATAGAGATGTATAACACTTTTCACATTTTTTATAATTGAACCCCACATCTCATTAATCAAATGAAGAGTAGGTACATCCGTGTCTGTACTTAAAACATTATAAATAGAATTTGTAAAAGCAAGAATATAATCAATTTTTTACCACCAATTTTCATTCAATTTTTTTGTAACAAACTCACCTTTGCCAATATTATCTTCCTTGTATGAAGACCACTTTTTATTTATAACCATCTCTTTGAGTCCTTACTTTAACAACTTAAATCTTTTGAGCATCACAGTAGTGGAGGCAAATCGAGTAAGAACAACATTAAAATTTGTGTTTAAAAGAGAGAGTGAAACTGTGAAATTAAGACTGGGAGACAGAGATTAGAAAATCCCAATATTATGTTTGGTGTAAAAGTGGATGTCTCAATATCCTATTTGGTTTGAGATAGAAATTGAGAATAAAATATTTGAAATTACAAATTTACCCCTAAATTTAAAATAAAACCCTAACCAAAATCTTGTTTCAATTTCCATCCCCTTTTTCCTGAGTTCTAATCGAGAAGTCAAGGAATCATCTGGTCAATCTTGCCGCCGGTAGCAGCGCCAACGATCTTGTCAAGCAAGGTGCGCCGCAGTGTCTCTGACGCTTGTCAATCACGCTGCCAGTTACTCGTGAGGGTGGGGTTGTTGTGCCGTTCCTCGCCTCTACGTCTGCCTCACCACCACCACTGCCATCTCTAATCTGCTCTGTGCTTTCCCTCGGAGCTGTGCCTCTGCTCTCCTTCTTTCACTCTTTATCATCGTCGTTCTACTTTGGTAGGTACAAAACCTTGTTATTTTTCCTTATTTGCTAATTAATTTTTTTGAAGATTAAAGTTGATAATTTGATATAGCATTTGTTGAGTTAATACTCAAAATAGTCCCTAAAATTTGACATCCCGATTTAATTTAGCCCTCAAGATTTCAATTGACTCTAATTGTACCCTGAAATTTTGATCCGCGCCTCAATTTGGCCCTTCCGTCGTTTTTCGTCACCAGAGAGCTGACCTGACAAATTTGGTTGACACCTGGCACTATCAAAACGACGTCGTTTAACTCTTGGCGCCCAAATTGTTTAGAAACAACGTCCTTTGACATGAGAAATGGGTTAATACCAAAACCCAAACGTTAACCACTTCCAACTGACCCTCCTTCTTCCTCCCCCTCTCCTCGTATACGTACCCTTAGAGAAGAACCATGGGTGTCGCTGTAACTAAAGCTTGAAGCTTTTCTTACTTATTTCGCCCCCCATTGTGAAGACTAATTGCCTGGGAATCACCATCTCTTCAAAAACAGGTTACTAACAAAATCGTTGCTCTCAACATATGATGCTCTATTTTCTACAAAATGTTGCATTAGGTTTGTTCTTCATTTTTTTGATCTATTTCATCAGCGAAACTTTGGCAAATTTTGGTTGATTACGGTTGTTGATGATGGTAGAGTTCTTGTATGATAGGGTTTAATTTTTTTTGTATGTATGTGGCTGTGATCAACTGAATCCTATAATTTTTTGTAACGCGGTCATTGATTCTTCATATTCCATTTTAAAATAACAATCTTACTCCTTCATATCCCATTTTAATTGAAAACTGAATCTATTATTTGTTGCAAAATATTAGCTTTTAATTTGACATTCTAGCTGCGCAGTTCTGGTTAGTTTGTTTATTTGTTCTTTTTAATTGATTTTTCATTGGAAAACTATGTAATTTTAATGGTAGACTCATGCTGTATGTCATTTAATATGTCCTTGTTACCTTTTGATCATTTTAAATCTAATAAATACAATAATCTATGCGGTAAATTTTATGAGATGTGGTATAGAACAACCGAACAACTTTTGTATATCTTTGAGAAATTGCATTGATCTATGAAATTGCATTGATATAAGAAAATACATGTGAGATTTGGTGAGGTGTCTGGAAATGCTCCATTAGCACCACATCTTACTGTTGATAATGCACAAGCTTCAGAGGTTATACTCACCCAACCCACTTACTCACAGTTAGAAAATCAAGAACAGGTAGTGATTGGTTTCTAATATTTGATGAACTGTTGACTAGTTTGTAACCGTTTATCATACACGGTTAAATATTTTTTTGGATCCAATTGATTGATGTTATTTGGTTATCTTCGAGAGAGTCTTGCGATTTGGGAAAACTGGGCTGCTAGGTTTTATTTGAAATTTTTAGGGGTTAAATTGATGCCTTCAAATATTTTGCGACTTCATCTAACTGCTTTGCTGCCAGGTGTCAACCAAAATTGCCAGGTCAGCTTTCTGGTGACAGAAAATGACGGAAGGGCCAACTTGACGCGCGAGTCAAAATTTCAAGGTACAATTAGAGTCAATTGAAACCTTGGAGGATAAATTGAGTCAGGGGTCAAATTTCAGAGGCCATTTTAAGTATTAACTCAGCATTTGTTTATAATTATTCTGATTTTAAGTAATTAGTTAGAATTTGCCCTCATATTGATTTTCCCTCACCAAACAAAGGCTCAAAGTATTGTGAGGTAAGGTTTAGGACAGTGCATAGTGAAGTGTCAGTAGAATATATAATCTTTTGAATTCAGTTATTTTGTTGCATTGGAATGAGTAAAGTGAAACTGATTATAGATCCTAAACTTGTCAGCATTGAAAATCATAATTACAGAAAGAGAAAGAGAAAGAGAGAGTGAGAAACTGAGTGTTGGTTATGGCTACTACAATGTAAGATAGTCCAAGAAGTCCAGAGACAAAGCTTGGAATGAGAGTTATGTGATATTTTTTTCATTATTTTGATCATCCAAGATGTTGATGCTTATCTCTACTTAGTAGTTTAGTTAGAATAGATTAAGAGTGAATTTTTTACTTTTTGATGTTTTCAAAAATTGAGATAAAATCAGATGCTACCTTAGCTGAAGCAGTTGAAATACTAGTAGAACACAAAGTGGAAAAGGTTTCTTTTTATTCTTTTAAAAATGTAGTCTTTTTTATCACATCAGAAAAGTGGAAACAAAATTCTTCTTTAAAATTCATTATTAATCATTCAAATGATTGAGTGAAATGTTGGTTTATTGTGAGCTACTCGTCGACCACATTCCTTTCATCATTGTATGGAAAGAACCTAGGAATTGGTCTCTTTGCTTTCCAGACTCAAGATCAAACAAATGAGAGTGATATTATGATGCTGAAAATATTAGCATATTTTTTTATTTAGTCTTTGTGATTTATATGTTTTTAATTCTAGTGACTTTTTCAAATTCTAGTACTTGAATTGTATTGTATTAGTTATATGAGATATGTGTAACAGTGTAAGGAGAAACTATGTTGAATTACTCCCTATGTAATCGTTGATATGTCAATCTCTTGTAAATGTCTTAATATATGAATAAAATTTTTGGTTCCAGCAATTGCACACTTCCATTTTTTAGCTTATAATTCCTTGTAAGACTTGGAAATATTTATCATCCAGGACTCGAGAAATAAAGTACATCATCATTATTAATTCTTATTAATTCTTATTGCTAAGAAATAAAATTAGTGGATTAGGACTTGAGAAATCATTGTAAATTCTTATTGCTAAGAAACAGAATCAATGGAGCATGACTTGAGAAATAAAGTACATCATCGTAGCTTCTTATTGCTAATATAAAAGAAAAGTAATACCGTTTTGACTATCTAATTAATACCAAAACATTGTTAATCCTAAATCATTCTAACTAAGTTTTAAAATATTATACTAAACCATATAACAAGTTTCATAAACATATCACAACTTCAAACAATAACCACTCATCCTAAAAGATAATGGATTGCACAAGAGCACTCTTTTGAGAATATGTGAAGACCCAGAAGTAAGCACATAGATTCAAATTTTTAGAAAACTTCAATACGACTTGCACCACCTCATCCCACTAAACCCAAGCTGTTCAAGCTTCTCACCGATCTTAAACTTCCCATTCACATCGGCGAGAACATCAGCAATTACTTGGGTATTGTTTGCTTGGGCAGCGCTGGATTGCTAGATATGCTCAGCCATCCTCTCTAGAACATCAATTTGTTTCTTCTTCCTACCAGAATGCCTTGTGCTACCTGCACCAGATTCAGAGTATGAAGCTTGTCCTTGCCCTCCTTGCCCTCCGTCGATGTTTGTATTTGAAGACATTTCAGAGTCGTCCAATCCTTGAGTCTGGTCTTCAATTTCTTCATTAACTTGTTCCTCTGCATCAAAACCACTAACTTCACCCGTCCCCATGTCTTTGTCCTTTTTGAATATACCCTCCAGCCGGTGAAACAAATGGAATAACTTTCCAAGAGTATAGAATTTAGTCTGGTGTGTGATGAGCGGATATTTTATACGCTTTTTGGGGGTAATTTCATGTAGATTTTAGTATGTTTTAACTAGTTTTTAGTAGAATATTATTAGTTTTGAGGCAAAAATCATATTTCTGGACTTTACTATGAGTTTGTGTGCTTTTCTGTGATTTCAGGTAATTTCTGGCTGAAATTGAGGGAGCTGAGCAAAAATCTGAGTTAGGCTGAAAAAGGACTGCTGATGCTGTTGGATCCTGACCTCCCTGCACTCGGAATAGATTTTTTGGAGCTACAGAAGTCCAATTGGCGCGCTCTGTACGGCGTTGGAAAGTAGACATCCAGGGCTTTCCATCAATATATAATAGTCCATACTTTTCGCGAAGATAGACGATGTAAACTGGCGTTCAACGCCAGTATCATGCTGCTATCTGGCGTCCAGCGCCAGAAACAGGTTACAAGC
This sequence comes from Arachis duranensis, assembly GCF_000817695.3. NCBI lineage: Eukaryota > Viridiplantae > Streptophyta > Magnoliopsida > Fabales > Fabaceae > Arachis > Arachis duranensis. The sequence goes on from NC_029780.3 coordinate 105,498,523, forward strand.
TGGAGTTCAACGCCAGAAACAGGTTACAACCTGGTGTTGAATGCCCAAAACAGCCTCAGGCACGTGAGAAGCTTAAGTCTCAGCCCCAGCACACACCAAGTGGGCCCCAGAAGTGGATTTCTGCACTATCTATCATAGTTTACTCATTTTCTGTAAACCTAGGTTACCAGTTTACTATTTAAACAACTTTTAGAGATTTACTTTGATCTCATGACATTTTTAGATCAAAATTTTATACACTTTGACGGCATGAGTCTCTAAACTCCATTGTTGGGGGTGAGGAGCTCTGCAGCGTCTCAATGAATTAATGCAATTGTTTCTATTTCATTCAAACGTGTGTGTGTTCCTATCTAAGATGTTCATTCGCGCTTAATTGTGAAGGAGGTGATGATCCATGACACTCATCACCTTCCTCAATCATGAACGTGTGCCTGACAACCACCTCCATTCTACATCAGA
>NC_029780.3:105499032-105499330 GCF_000817695.3 Arachis duranensis
CAATTGAGTTGAATATTACATTGCAGAAATTCAGAGGACAAAGCATCTCCAAAACTCCAACATATCCTCCATTAATAAAGTAACAATTACTTATTCCAAACACTTTTACTTCTTACAATTAAATCCAAATAATCTTATTGGCATCCTGACTAAGATTAATAAAATAAACACAGCTTGCTTCAAACCAATAATCTCCGTGGGATCGACCATTACTCACGTAAGGTATTACTTGGACGACCCAGTGCACTTGCTGGTTAGTTGTACGGATTGCAAATTCGTGCACCAAGTTTTTGGCGCT
>NC_029780.3:105499619-105500861 GCF_000817695.3 Arachis duranensis
TATTTTTCTTGTTTGATCTTTAATTTTTCTTGTTCTGTGTCTTTTCTTGTTTCACTTGTGTTCTTTTTAAAGCATTAATCTTCCAAAAGGAATATACCTATTTAGAACAAGTGTTACATTTACTCCCAATTGGCTAAAGCGTTGGTCTATGTTCTTGGCAATTGGGCATCTTCTTTTTAAAATCTTTCTTCAAAAATAATTTTTCTTGATTTAATCTTGTGCCAAACTTTAAGTTTGGTGTTTTCTTGTTAATCTTTTCATAATTTTCGAAAATTTTATTAAAGTCTTCTAAAATTTTTAAGTTTGGTGTTCTTTCTTTTGTTCTTGGTGTTCTTGTGAATCTTCAAGGTGTTCTTGAGTTTTTCTTGTGTTTTGATCTTAAAATTTTTAAGTTTGGTGTTCCTTGGTGTTTTCCCTCCAAAATTTTCGAAAATATGGAGCATTAGATCTAAAAATTTTAAGTCTTGTGTCTTTTGTGTGTTTTTCTCTTTCATCATAAAATTCAAAATTAAAAAAATTATATATTTTTTTCAAAAATATCCTAACCACTTTCTCTCTCCTCAAATTTTCGAAAATCTTCATAAAAGTTTTCAAATTCTTAATTTTCTTTCTTTATTTATTTTATTTTTATTTCGATTTTTATTTTTTTTTATTTTATTCTATTTCAAAAATCAATTTTCTTTATATAATAAATTAAATAAAACAGACAATATCAACATCTATATTATCTCCCTTGCTCCATCATGGAACTAAGTGGAAATGCACAGTCCAGGAGGACTCTGGGGTCATATGCTAACCCCACTACTGCTTCATATGGGAGTAGTATCTATATACCCTCCATTGGATTTAGTAGCTTTGAGTTGAATCCTCAGCTCATTATCATGGTGCAACAAAACTGCCAGTATTCCGGTCTTTCACATGAAGAACCTACAGAGTTTCTGGCACAATTTTTACAAATTGCTGACACAGTACATGATAAAGAAGTAGATCAGGATGTCTACAGATTATTACTGTTTCCATTTTCTGTAAAAGATCAAGCTAAGAGGTGGTTAAATAACCAACCTAAGAACAGCATAAGGACATGGAAACAGCTGTCAGAAAAATTCCTAAATCACTATTTTCTTCCAAAACAGATGACACAGCTAAGGCTGAGCATCCAAGGCTTCAAACAAGGAGATAATGAGTCCCTTTATGATGCCTGGGAGAGATACAGAGAGATGCTAAGAAAATGTCCCTCTGAAA
>NC_029780.3:105501121-105502605 GCF_000817695.3 Arachis duranensis
CAGCAATTAGACTTTCTAACTCAGCAGCTAGCCGAATTCAAGGAAATACTACAGGAAACAAGAATGGCTAACAAGAATATGAAAGTACAGTTAAAGCAAATAGAAAAGCAACTGTCAAAACAAATAACAGAAGAATGCCAAGCAGTTTAATTAAGCAGTGGAAAAACATTAAATACCTCACTTCAAAGCAGCAGGAAGCCAATAAATGAACAAACGGCTACTCAAAATCCCTCTGAGGACAATCAGAGCCCAGAGAAGAATAAGGCTGGCGCTGAACGCCCAGACCATGCTCATTTCTGGCGTTCAACGCCAGAAACAAGCATGAATCTGGCGTTGAACGCCCAAGGGAAGCATAGTTCTGGCGTTCAGACGCCAGTAACAGATAAGGAGTTGGCGTCTAACGCCACTCCAGCTTCCACCCCTGGCATTCAAACGCCAGTGGGAGATCAGTCACTTACAAGTGCTGATAACAACCCTTCTAAAAAGGCTTCCCAACCCACTTCTACAGGTAATAAACCTGCAGCAATTAAGGTTGAGGAATACAAAGCCAAAATGCCTTATCCTCAAAAACTCCGCCAAGCGGAACAGGATAAGCAATTTGCCCGCTTTGATGACTATCTCAGGACTCTTGAAATAAAGATTCCGTTTGCAGAAGCACTTGAGCAAATACCCTCTTATGCTAAGTTCATGAAAGAGATCTTAAGTCATAAGAAGAATTGGAGGGAGACTAAAAAAGTTTACCTCACTGAAGAATGCAGTGCAGTCATTCTGAAAAGCTTACCTGAGAAGCTTAAAGATCCCGGGAGCTTCATGGTACCATGCACATTAGAGGGTAATTGCACCAAGCAAGCTCTGTGTGACCTTGGGGCAAGTATCAACCTAATACCTGCATCTATTATCACAAAGCTTGGTTTGACTGAAGAAGTCAAACCAATCCGGATATGTCTTCAACTTGCTGATGGCTCCATTAAATACCCATCAGGCGTGATTGAAGACATGATTGTCAAGGTTGGGCCATTTGCCTTTCCTACTGACTTTGTGGTGCTGGAAATGGAGGAGCACAAGAGTGCAACTCTCATTCTAGGAAGACCTTTCCTAGCAACTGGCCGAACCCTCATTGACGTCAGGGGAAGTAACCCTGAGAGTCAATGAGGAGGAGTTCAAGTTGAATGTTGTCAAAGCTATGCAACATCCACACACCCCAAATGACTGCATGAGTGTTGATATCATTGACTCTCTGGTGAGAGAGGTCAATATGGCTGAGAGTCTTGAATCAGAGTTAGAAGACATCTTTAAAGATGTTCAGCCTGATTTGGAGGAATCAGAGAGAATAATAGAACCTCTGAAAATCCCTCAGGAAGAGGAGAAACCTCCCAAACCCGAGCTCAAACCATTACCACAATCCCTGAAATATGCATTTCTGGGAGAAGGTGATACCTTTCCTGTAATTATAAGCTCTACCTTAGAGCCACAGGAAGAGGAAT
>NC_029780.3:105502741-105507405 GCF_000817695.3 Arachis duranensis
GAGGATGACGCCAAGCCAGTGGTTCAACCGCAAAGGCGGCTGAATCCAGCTATGAAAGAAGTGGTGCAGAAGGAGGTCACTAAATTACTAGAGGCTGGGATTATTTATCCTATTTCTGACAGCCCCTGGGTAAGCCTTGTCCAAGTCATCCCTAAGAAGGGAGGCATGACAGCGGTTCATAATGAAAAAAATAAACTGGTTCCTACAAGAACAGTTACAGGATGGCGTATGTGTATTGATTATAGAAGGCTCAATACAGCCACCAAAAAGGATAATTTTCCTTTACCATCCATAGACCAAATGCTAGAAAGACTAGCAGGTCATGAATACTACTACTTCCTGGATGGATATTCAGGTTATAATCAAATTGCAGTAGATCCCCAGGATCAAGAGAAAACGGCATTCACATGTCCATCTGGAGTATTTGCTTACAGAAGGATGCCATTTGGCCTGTGCAATGCACCTGCAACCTTTCAGAGGTGCATGCTCTCAATTTTCTCTGATATGGTGGAAAAATTTCTGGAAGTCTTCATGGATGACTTTTCAGTATTTGGAGACTCATTCAGCTCCTGTCTTGACCATCTAGCACTTGTACTAAAGAGATGCCAAGAGACTAACCTGGTTTTAAACTGGGAGAAGTGTCACTTTATGATGACTGAAGGAATTGTCCTTGGGCACAAAATTTCGAACAAGGGAATAGAGGTGGATCAAGCTAAGGTAGAGGTAATTGAAAAATTACCACCACCTGCCAATGTTAAGGCAATCAGAAGCTTTCTGGGGCATGAAGGATTCTATAGGAGGTTTATAAAGGATTTTTCAAAAATCGCCAAACCTTTAAGCAACCTGCTAGCTGCTGACATGCCATTTATCTTTGATAAGGAGTGTCTGCATGCATTTGAGACTCTGAAAGCTAAATTGGTCACAGCACCAATCATCTCTGCACCAGACTGGACATTACCATTTAAATTGATGTGTGATGCTAGTGACCATGCCATTAGTGTAGTATTAGGACAGAGGCAAGACAAGCTTCTGCACGTCATTTACTATGCCAGTCGTGTTTTAAATGACGCATAGAAGAATTACACAACCACAGAAAAAGAGCTGTTTGCAGTGGTTTACACCATTGACAAGTTCAGACCCTATTTGGTAGGATCAAAAGTGATTGTGTACACAGATCATGCTGCTCTTAAATATCTACTCACAAAGCAGGATTCAAAACCCAGACTCCATGGTTTGCAGACATCGCAAACTATAAAGATGTAAGATTCATACCCAAAGAGTACAGTAAGCAGCAAACGAAAAAATTGATTTCTGATGCAAAGTGCTACTTGTGGGATGAACCGTATCTCTTTAAGAGGTGTGCAGATGGAATGATCTATAGATATGTGCCTAGAGAAGAGGCACAGAAGATCCTATGGCATTGCCATGGATCACAGTATGGAGGACATTTTGGAGGTGAGCGAACAACCACCAAGGTTCTCCAATGTGGCTTCTACTGGCCTACCCTCTATAGAAACTCCCGAGAGTTTGTACGTAACTGTGATAGTTGCCAGAGAGCTGGTAATCTGCCTCACGGTTATGCCATGCCTCAGCAAGGGATCTTAGACACTAAGTTATTTGATGTATGGGGTATTGACTTCATGGGACCTTTCCCACCATCATATTCAAACACTTATATTATGGTGGCAGTGGACTATGTATCTAAATGGGTAGAGGCAATTGCAACACCCACCAATGATACTAAGACAGTGATGAAGTTGCTCCAGAAGAATATCTTCAGCAGGTTCGGTGTCCCTAGGATACTGATCAGTGATGGAGGCACTCATTTATGCAATAAACAGCTTGACTTTGCTTTGGTTCGATATGGAATTCACCATAAAGTGGCAACTCCATATCATCCACAGACAAATGGGCAGGCTGAAGTCTCAAATAGAGAACTGAAACGGATCCTCGAATAGACTGTAAGTACCTGTAGAAAGGATTGGGCAAGAAGCTTAGATGATGCTCTGTGGGCATACAGAACAGCATTCAAGACCCCTATAGGGACCTCTCCATACCAGCTTGTGTATGGAAAGACATGTCACTTGCCAGTGGAACTGGAACACAAGGCCTACTGGACAACCAGATTCCTAAACCTTGATGCCAAGTTAGCTGGAGAAAAACGATTGCTCCAGTTAAACGAGCTAGAGGAATTTAGACTCAATGCTTTCGAAAATGCAAAAATTTACAAAGAGAAAGCGAAAAGATGGCCTGATAAGAAACTGTCATCCAGAGTCTTTGAACCAAGGCAGAAAGTTCTGCTATTTAATTCTAGGCTCAGATTATTCCCTGGGAAATTGAAATCCCGGTGGAGAGGTCCATATGTGATTACGAAATTAAAATCCCGGTGGAGAGGTCCATATGTGATTACAAGTGTATCACCATATGGATACGTAGAGCTTCAGGATAATGAATCTAACAAAAAGTTCATTGTTAATGGACAGAGAGTTAAACATTATCTTGAAAGCAATTTTGAGCAAGATTGCTCAAAACTGAGACTTAATTAAAAGCTCAGTAATAGTCCAGCTAACGACATTAAAGAAGCACTTGCTGGGAGGCAACCCAACCATTCACAAAATTCAATTTTATTCGTTTTTTCTAATTAATTGATTTTTACAGGTATATGTCAGAGTATCTTCAAAAGGTAAAATAGCAATTGATTGAATTCACAGAGTTACAGGGAAATTTGGAAGCTCACTGGCATGAAAAAGCCAGTAAGAAACGTTTTGGGCGGCGTTCAACGCCAGTAAGGGTAGCCATCTGGGCGTTAAACACCAGAAAGGAGCATCTTCTGGGCGTTGAACGCCAGAAAGAAGCACCTTCTGGGCGTTTAACGCCAGATTGATAGCGTCCTGGGCGTTCAGAAAAATGCCCAATGACAAAGGACTTCCTGGCGTTCAACGCCAGAAAGAAGCAACAGCTGGGCGTTGAACGCCCAGGAGAAGCAACAATTGGGCGTTAAACGCCCAAAACAAGCAGCATTTGGGCGTTTAACGCTAGGATGGTGGGGAGGAGGTAAAATTTGTTTTTCTTCAAAAAATTTTCTAATTTTTATGTTTCAATTCATGATTTCTTGCATAAACATGTTTCCAAATATCATCCTTCAATTCCAAAAATTTTAATCCTAATTTCTAAAATCCCTAATTTCTGAAATCCTTTTTTTTTTCAAAGATTTTACATGCATCTTCATCCATAAAGACAGATGATTTCCAATTCAATCCAACTCTTTTTCCAATCTCTTTTCAAACTGAATTATCTTTTAAAATCTTTTTCAAATTATAAATTTCAAATTTATTTTAAATATCATTCAAATCTTTTTAAATTATATCCTTTTCTTGTCATATTTATCTTTTATAAATCATATCTTTTATCTCTTTCTTATTTTCGAAAACCCACCCCCTCCCATTATATCCACTTTCGGCGCCCCTCTCATCATCCACCATTCCCCACTTGCTCTCCTCCTATTCCTCTTCTCTCTTTTTTTCTTTTGCTTGAGGACAAGCAAACCTCTAAGTTTGGTGTGCTTATCCGTGATCACAAAAACATACTCATTTTGATCATGGCCCCTAAAGGAAAATAACCCAACCCAAGAGGCAAGAAAGAGAATATTCCAAAGCCACTTTGGAATCAAGGGAAGTTCTTAACTAAAGAACATTCAGACCATTACTACAAAATAATGAGTCTAAGATCAGTGATCCCGGAAGTCAAGTTCGATCTGAAAGAAGATGAATATCCGGAGATCCAAGAACAAAAAATTCGAAACAGGAACTGGGAAATCCTAGCTAATCCTGAAACGAAAGTGGGAAGGAACATGGTTCAGGAGTTCTATGCTAATCTATGGCAGACAGACATGCAAAGAATAATTGGAGCTGCCCTCTATGACCATCGGACCTTAGTCAGAGGAAAGATTGTTCATACCCATCCTGACAAAATCAGGGAGATCTTTAAGCTGCCTCAGCTGAAAGATGACCCTGACTCCTTTAATAGGAGAATGATGAGGGTAAACAAAGGCCTGGACAAGATTCTAGAGGATATATGCATCCCTGAAGCCAGGTGGACCACCAGCACAACTGGCATCCCAAATCAACTCAAAAGAGAATATCTCAAACCAGCTGCCAGAGGCTGGCTGGATTTCATTGGGCGTTCCATATTGCCCACTAGCAATCGTTCTGAAGTTACTGTTAAAAGAGCAGTGATGATTCACTGCATCGTGTTGGAAAAAGAAGTAGAAGTCCATCAACTGATCTCGTGTGAACTATACAAAATAGCAAACAAGAATTCCAAGGATGCCAGATTGGCCTATCCAAGCTTAATTTCTATGCTCTGTAGAATAAAGGAAGAACAGAACAATCAAAGTAGCATGCTTTGCAAACTGCTTAAGGAACAAGAAGAGCAAGGGCGTGATTTAAGGGAGCTGAAGCGCCAGAAATTAATCCTTGAAGGACCAAGCACCCCACAGATCAGAGGAACATCTACTTCCCAAAACACAGGTTGTTGAGTTCTAATTTTAGCTTTAACTCTGTGATAGTATTATTATAGAAATTTACCTTAGAAGATATATAGTAGTAGTAGTAGTAATTAGTATATCTATTCTGGTTTTATTTCCAATTAAGTTATAATTTATC
>NC_029780.3:105507570-105507935 GCF_000817695.3 Arachis duranensis
TTGTTCTCTGAATGAATGCTTGAACAGTGCATATTTTATCCTGAATTTGAAGAATGTTGGCTCCTGAAAGAATGAGGAACAAGAAAAATATTATTGATAATCTGAAAAATCATGAATTTGATTCTTGAAGCAAGAACAAGCCAAAAAAAAAGTTACAAGGAATCATTAGATCAAGAAGAGGAACAGAAGCCAATAGCCCTTAAAACCAAAAGGCAAGGGTGAAAAGGATCCAAGGCTTTGAGCATCAGTGGATAGGAGGGTCCAAGGAAGTAATTCCAGACCTAAGCGGCTAAATCAAGCTGTCCCTAACCATATGCTTGTGGCATGCAGGTCCAAGTGAAAAACTTGAGACTGAGTGGTTAAAG
>NC_029780.3:105508045-105519377 GCF_000817695.3 Arachis duranensis
ACAATCTGAAAAGGTTCACCCAGTCATGTGTCTGTGGCATTTATGTATCTGGTGGTAATACTGGAAAACAAAGTGCTTAGGGCCACGGCCGAGACTCATAAAGTAACTGTGTTCAAGAATCAACATACTACACTAGGAGAATCAATAATACTATTTGAATTCTGAATTCCTATGGATGCCAATCATTCTGAATTTCAAAGGATAGAGGGAGATGCCAAAACTATTCAGAAACAAAAAGCTACAAGCCCCGCTCATCTAATAAGAATCTGAGCTCCATTTAAAACTCTAAGATATTATTACTTCTTAATTTCTTTTCATCCTATTTTATTTATCTAGTTGCTTGAGGACAAGCAACAGTTTAAGTTTGGTGTTGTGATGAGCGGATATTTTATACGCTTTTTGGGGGTAATTTCATGTAGATTTTAGTATGTTTTAACTAGTTTTTAGTAGAATATTATTAGTTTTGAGGCAAAAATCATATTTCTGGACTTTACTATGAATTTGTGTGCTTTTCTGTGATTTCAGGTAATTTCTGGCTGAAATTGAGGGAGCTGAGCAAAAATCTGAGTTAGGCTGAAAAAGGACTGCTGATGCTGTTGGATCCTGACCTCCCTGCACTCGGAATGAATTTTTTGGAGCTACAGAAGTCCAATTGGTGCGCTCTCAACGGAGTTGGAAAGTAGACATCCAGGGCTTTCCAACAATATATATTAGTTCATACTTTGCGCGAAGATAGATGACGTAAACTGGCGTTCAACGTCAGTATCATGCTGCTGTGTGGCGTCCAGCGCCAGAAACAGGTTACAAGCTGGAGTTCAACGCCAGAAACAGGTTACAACCTGGCGTTGAACGCCCAAAACAGCCCCAAGCACGTGAGAAGCTTAAGTCTCAGCCCCAGCACACACCAAGTGGGCCCCAGAAGTGGATTTCTACACTATCTATCATAGTTTACTCATTTTCTGTAAACCTAGGTTACCAGTTTACTATTTAAACAACTTTTAGAGATTTACTTTGATCTCATGATATTTTCAGATCAAAATTTTATACACTTTGACGGCATGAGTCTTTAAACTCCATTGTAGGGGGTGAGGAGCTCTGCAGCGTCTTAATGAATTAATGCAATTGTTTCTATTTCATTCAAACGTGTGTGTGTTCCTATCTAAGATGTTCAGATCCTATTCCAACATGATCGAGAACCGACAGCTGATTAGCCGTGCTGTGATAGAGCATCTGGACCGTTTTCACTGAGAGGATGGGAAGTAGCCACTGACAATGGTGACACCCTACATATAGCTTGCCATGGATGGAACTTTACAAACAATTGAGTTGAATATTACATTGCAGAAATTCAGAGGACAAAGCATCTCCAAAACTCCAACATATTCTTCATTAATAAAGTAACAATTCCTTATTCCAAACACTTTTACTTCTTACAATTAAATCCAAATAATCTTATTAGCATCCTGACTAAGATTAATAAAATAAACATAGCTTGTTTCAAACCAATAATCTCCGTGGGATCGACCCTTACTCACGTAAGGTATTACTTGGACGACCCAGTGCACTTGCTGGTTAGTTGTACGGATTGCAAATTCGTGCACCAGTGTGTCTATGACAAAAAAAGTTATAGTCAGTATACACTCTACAGTGACAAATCGTTCAACTTGAGTTAAATTCACACACGACCTTTATGCACACATCAAGGACATATTTGCTATCAATTTTTACACATCATTTTTCAGAATTCTAGCCAGATCCACTGCATGTAAGCATCTCAGTTGCGTACTGATACTTCTCCTTCAGCCCTTATGCTTATTCTTGCAATGTTTGACAGTTAGGGTACAAGTTGGGAAGGCCTTCAGCATCTTCAAAGCTAGTTTTTCAAAAGTTTCAAGTTTGAAATGACTACAATCAGGCTTCTGACCATCAATAAGGAAATCCTCCATGAAGACAACAGATGCTTCAGTTTCTTTATCACACCATATGCATTTGTCCATTATCACCTAAGAAGAAGTTTAATATAAAGAAAATGTACAATCCAATACTATCACAACCGTCAACAATAACCATCAATAATAATTCTTATAAATACCAAATAAATGTCAATTACAATAACCATGTTTCAATTCATAAGTCTTACAATACCATTAATAAGTCTTACACTACTATTACAACAAGTCTTTCAAACACAAATTAAGGTATTAAAACACAAATTCGATGCCAATATAAACTTAGTTTCAACACAAATCTAGTACTTCACTTGACTTCATTCAAATTAGTACCTCAAATCAAACATATTAAGCCTAAACACATTGCATGAATAATTTAAAGACTACCCACTTTGCTTCTAATTCTCACCACTAAAAATAAATAGAAGGTAACCACAAAATATTATCAAATTGTCAACACTATCAACCTAATAATTAGGATAAAAATAAAGCAAATTAGGACAAAAATTTGGCTTATGAAATAAATAAAAACAATCAGATTTAGGACACAAATTTTGATCGAACCAACTAACCTAGGTCACAGAAGCTACGACGACGACAAGGTGGTGGTTGACCTAATTGTGGCGGCAATACGACGAATGCTGCAGCTGGGGTCTTGTTGGTCATGCGTAGGAGAAGATGAAAATATGAGAACATAATGGCTACAAAGATGAATGTGCGATGGAGACTCATATTCCTTGTGATGGCTAGGCCGGCGAGGACGACGTGGCAGACCTGGCACCAATGATGCAGAGGCTGTAGCTAGGGTCTTCAACGCTGGTCCTACATAGTTGAAGATGAGAAGATGAGAAGCTAGGAACACAGTTCCTACCAAGGTGAACGTGTGACGACGACTCACTACCTTACGGTGGCTATGAGGCAACGACGCAACAGTGGTGTCTTCGTGAATAGAAGATGCACGATTGAGAAGAGAAAATATAAAGAAGCCTTAATTTGATTTGCACAAAGGATAAATTTAGAATTAATTAATTAGAATGAGAATATTTTGGTCAGAAAATGTTAGTTAGCTTTCAGTTTCGATCCCCAAAAATTTCAGCCTTCTGTGTTTCCACTTTTTAGAAGTAACTGAAATGTTGAAATTTTAAAGACGGAGACTAAAATTTTAGTAGTAGTCTCTGGGCCAACAAATATGATATTGAGTCCCAATCCTCCAGTCTCCGTCTTAGTACCTCAAAACAAATGCTACCTAAGTAACTTCAATAAATTAAATTCATTGAAAATAGATAACCTCATATGATGATTAACAATGAAGTTTTTTTTTATAAAGTGGCATCTTTAGCAATTTGAGTAACCCATTTGCATTGTTCATAAACAAAATTATTCGTCTATGTATTCTTAGCTGCACAAATATCCTTTAAAACAAGGTTGAGAGTATGAACAACATAGGGAGTCCAATAAATAGATAAAAATTCAGCTTCAATCAATAAAATTAGCTACTTTACAAATTAGCGCATTGTCAGTCACAATTTGTACTACATTTGAGAGACTAACTTCTCTGATCACATTTCTTATTTGCTTTGCAACAAAATCTTTGTCCTTGATCTCATCTGAATAATCTACAACTTTCAAAAAAGCACATGCCCACTTTTAGTCATGGCCATAAAATTAATAAGAGGCTTTCTTTGGAGATCACTCCATCCATCACTTACAATGTTGACTCCCTTTCCACTCCATGAATTTTTGATAGGCTTCAACATTCTTTTCATATGTTTTTCTTTCTCAAGAAAAGTTATGCTTAATTTATTGTACCCAAGAGGAATATAACCATGAACCATCAATATAATTATTGACAGCATACGAAAAAGCTTTAACAAAATAAGAATTTTTGGCTAAATGCATGGAAAGATAATCTTCATGAAAAAAATATTCTAACAACATGTAAATCTAAAGTCTCCCTTGCATTTACATTAAAAGCATTCACTAAAGGCCCAGAAGCTATTCTTTTCTTGAATCAAGTTCACTTGCATTAGATAAGGGTGGAAGAGGAATTAACTTAGACTTTTTACTTTCATGCAATAATGTAATTTTATTATCAAGTTTCTTAAGTTCTTCAAATTTTGTTGATGTAACTTTTGTACAAAATCTAATTCCTTTTTCCTGAAATCTTCAATAAGTGTGCTCTGACTCTAGACTCTAGTGTAAGATCCACTTAACAAGATCTTGCAAAATTTATATTGAAACTCTAGATTTTTACTACCTTCAAGTTTATCTTTCTTTATTATAAATTTTCATAAGGGCTTGTCTACAGTTTTTTCAGAATCATTTTGAACACTCTCTATAACTCATCATTCAAAATCCTACAATATTTAAAAACAAAAATTATTTTTACATAATCTAATTTCTTTTATACAAAACAACAACCACTAAACAATGTAATCACTAGTCAAATTTGAAATATTAGAATCGATAATCATAGAGATCTACTCAAAAATTGATACATAATCCATTATAATATATATAATCACCAAGCCGAAGCTTATATAAAAAAAAAACTATTAAAGAACAGAAGGCTGGATTTTCTTTTTAGTAATTAACATATATATAGCTAGCGAATTGATACAACCCGTCAAGCATAATCAACCACTAATTAACATATATATAGCTAACGAATTGATACATATATCAATAAGGAGAAGACAAGGGTTTGGTTTCATTTGAAAAGAGAAATCAAAGCATGACAATAATATGTAAGATAAGATGATCAATACAGTAATTCTATAATTATTAACTAAGAGAAGCACATAGTAAAACAGAACCAAAGAGAAGCATACAAAACAAAAAATTGAATGATAGAGAAACATTCTTTCTTACTTGAAATAGAGTAGGCAGACGACGACCAGAGTGGCAATGAACAGGCAACGAGCACGGGTGGGCAGAGAGCAACGACGACGAGCATGACAGAAGTGGTAGTAACGACCAAAGGTGTGGAGATTAACGACTAACACTCGTACAACGGCGACAAGCGGAGGTAATGGCAGACTGGCAATGACGAAGAGAGGGTGAGTGGGTGTGGAGCCAAAGAGGGTGGGACGATGGAAGGGAAAAAGTTAAGGATTGGGGATTTTTACCGTTTCAGTATTTCACTTTTGTAAAAATCACTTAAGTTCAATTTTAGGCCGTGTCTTGCATGTCTGGAATTTTTTTTTTATAGGATACATGTGGACACGGGAGACACGCGTGTCGAACAAGCGTCTATGTGTGTCGTGTTTGAAATGTGTCCAACAAGCAAACAAGACAACTAAATGAAGTGTCTGTGGTTCATAGCTAAATTCTAATTTTTTATTTACTTTTTAATAAAATTCCTAAATTATCACACCATTTATCTTCAACTTCAACTCCATCATCATCTTCAACTGCCTCCCATCTCCCTCTCCATTGCCACCACTCGCCATCATCATAATACTCATTGCACAATATGAAAAAACGGTGTTAGTTTCTCTGGAGGAAGGTTGGTTAGTTTCTCCGAAAGCAACGTCTGATTTAATGTCAGAGTTGTCTTCACAGTTGTCATTGAAGCGGTTATGAAAACACATAACGAAAACTGGGTGCTTATTATCGTGATTATCTTCCATGAAATTCTGCACCATTCTTGCCAGACACACATAGTTTGATTCCAAATCAGCCCCAGCTACGTCCTTGTCGAAATGTACATTATTGCCGATGATCTTCTCCACTGGCACCGCTGTTGAACTCCTTAGACGCAGGGGAATTGGTGCTCGAAGAAGTGCTTCAACCGCCACTTGGCCATCGGCTTCACCAACTCCAGCCTCCTCGTCTCTTCACAAAAATTAGAATCAATTAGTTGAATTTTCATTGTAAAAGGCATGATAATGATGATGATGATGATGATGATGATGATGAACAAGAAGATGAATGGTGAGCGGTGGCAATAGAGAGGGGAGGGCAGGCAGTGGTAGTCAGAGGAGGTGGTGATGGTAGTGAGGGTTTTGAAAATTTGGAATTTGGAAAGGAAGAGATGGTGTTGAAGTTGAGGTTGAAGATAAAGGGTGGAATAATTTGAGAATTTTATTAAAAAATAAAAAATTAGAGTTTGGGTACTTTTGTCATACGAAATTCATCTTTCATGGATATAACATTAACTTTCTTATTTAATTGGTACTTTTGTCAACATTCCTAAAATTCATGGGTACAAATAGTTGTTTTTCTAAAAAGAATGAAAAAATTACCATGATAGATATAGAAGAAGAAGGAGGTCAGGGAAATATCATAACTAACTACATTTTCTTTAATCCAAAATCATAAATATCGTTTTATTGAAAAATAAGTTTGGTCCAACAAAGTATAATTATTAAGATGAACAAAGCTTTTTATATCTTATAACAAGTTTTAATTAATAATACATATATGTACAATCATTTTATCAATTTTTTTTTGTGTACTGTCTTGACTAAGTATTTTGAAGTGATTTATTTCTAACAATACGGTTCATTTTCTATTACCTAAGAATGATAATATCTACTCGTGGATGAGATCTCCCCTCCTTCCCATCTAAGAAAATACTTTTCGTACCTGCTCTATTTTTATCGCGGCGAATTTCTATTTAATTATCTCTGCGGGAAAGACAAATGCCAGCGAATATCTGTAGATATTATCTTTAAAAAAATTTAAAAAATATTAATACAAAACTATAATATAATCTAATATAATTTGATAAAAAGTTAAAAACTAATATAATGTAACACAATTCAAGCATAATTTAATACAATCTAGTCTACACATTAAAAAAAATAAAATAAAAATATTTTTCAGCATATAAATAACATAATTCACTTTAATATGTGAAGGTATTTTTAGTAAATTCTGTTTTACAGAAATTTAGCGGGACAGGATTTTTATGGGAACGGGTATCTCTACCCCCATCTCCATCCTCATTTATTCGTGAGGACGGTTCCTATATACCTTCTCGTTGCGAATAATCTCTACTAGTATTTACTTACTTTCATGAGTTTCTTTTATACTACCTCTGTTTTAATATAATTATCAATATAAATATACTCGTAAGTTAAATTTAAAATATCATATTAACATATCTAAAATATTGAAAAATTTAAATGGAGGAAATCGATACCTAATATTGTGGTTGGTATTCAATTTGAAATTGTCATATGAATCCTTTTTCCTTTATACTCTAATAAATTATAAGTTATTTTTTAGTAAATAGTCAAATTCGTCTCTAAAAATAAGGTCACCTGTTTTTTAAATTGACCATTGAAAGATTTTTTAATTAAATTTGTCCTTAAAAAATTTTAAGTTGGTTACATTAGTTATTTTTTCACTTTTGTTGCTCATAGCATCAAAATTTGCTAATATGATACGTTAAGTATCACCATATTACACACATGACAGTCCTAATTGGCTACTAATATGATAAATTTATGAAATTAAATCAAATCAACTCCAAAAAGAGAAATTTCAATGCCTTAAGGTCTCCCTTAATTTTAGATTGATTTGATCTAATTGCATAAATTTATCATGTTAGCAACCAATTAGGACTGCCAAGTGTGTATTGTGGCCAATGCGATGTTACTAAACGTCCCACATTAGCAAATTTTGACGTTATTAGTGACAAATGGACTAATGTGACTAACTTAACATCTTTGAAGAATGAATTTGATTAAAAAATCTTTCGAAAACCAATTTAAAAATAAGTGATCCTTCAAAGACAAATTTAACCATTTACTCAATTTTCTCTCTCTCTCTTTGGGACAATATTTGGGTAGAAAAAATAAATTTATTGGCCCCCATTATTTGAGGATCATTTTTTTAGATATTATAAAATGAAAGGTGTAATACGATGATATTATACAAATTTAGTGTAATGCACTGATGTGGAACAGATTAATGTCAAATAAAAACGTCACTAATAATTTGAGTTAATAACAAAAAATAGGTATTCTCATTTTCTTCAACAACTTCCAACCATTGATCAATGAAATAATGATTCTTGATTTCTCTTTTTTTCTTCTCTCTCTTCACTCATATCGTGATTCATAATTTGATTTAAATCGTGTATAACGATTTATGTATATACCGTTATTAATCTCATATATATACATTACACACTCAAATTCTTATTTCAATGTATTACACTTATCTAATCCTCATATTAAAAATAAAAAGTGTAATTGATCCTACTTCTTTCTCTTGTCAATAAAATACACATAGAACAATTCCCATAAATCATATTTATATATGCGTGCCATATTAAACAATTATTTTGTGACACATAATTGTTTGAAATAGACTAAGAGAGTAAAATAGATATAAAAAAATCACCTATTTTATCACAACATATATTCCATTTATATATATTTGAACACCTCAACTTTTTAAGTTATTGATATTTCTCACTTTTATCGTATTCCTAATATCATAAAAAATAGTAGTTTCCTTTTTCTTAAGAAAACAATTGTAGTGTTGATGAAAAGTGAAACAGCAAAATTAAAGCACCTTTAAATTGTGGCAATCTACCTAATTAAATAAATTCTGTGAATTATTTACCTGAATACACAAAAGAAAAACCTCTTACGTGCATGTGCAATTTCATCTTTATGTAAACCGTGGGAGCCAACCACGGTTTCAATGTAATACATAAACCGTTGCTACTAGGCACGGTTTACTTGTGAATGGAATTTGTCATAAACCATGGCAAGGAACCACGGTTTATGAGAGTAGGCAAATGCACATAAAACATGGTAAGCAGCAACGGTTTATGAAGAAGTTTAAGTGGGCATAAACCTTTGTTAGCTGCAACGGTTTATGAGGAGAGAAAATCTATATATATGTGATTAAGATTTAAGTTGGTGAAGAGATTATTGTCACAATGGCAAGTGAGGAAGAGAGTACTCTTGTCTTAGTGCATTGCTCTGGGAAAATCCAAAGAAGCAAAAAATATGGTGTAAAGTTCACTGACAGAGAACCACTGAGTGTTTTCATCAGTTCATCAAGCACTTTGTCAGATTTGAAGAACAGCATCTTACAGAAGCTTGGGGTATTTGGTAGCAAGTGGGTGAAGAAGCTATTCTACAATATTCCCATCGCAGTTGTCTCGACCGGTGTTAAGTATGATATCTTTGTGCTAGCGGCTGATGAAGATACTAGGGTTCTGTTTTATTGTGTTAGGAGTTTTCCGGATGTCAGAATACACGAGTTGTTCGCGAAGTTGGAGGTTGGTGTTGATAGTTCTGGGGCATCAGCTCCAGTTCATAGCTCGTCTGCCGCAGGAGGTGCGTCTAGTTCAATGCATGTGGTAAGACCATCTGTTCTGCTGGTCGGATCCCCCTCATTTGAGGCTGATTTAGATCGAACAGAGGTTGTTGGTTCTGTACCTTTGGAGAATTCAGGGGTCTATGGGCAGGCATATGTGGTGGGCACCGGTGGTGGCTTGATCCATGATGCACAAAGCTTTCGAGAACCTGATCAAGTAGAGAATGCAATGTCTGACGATGACTCTTACCAGGAGCCTGTAGATATCATTAGGGACAGCGATGATGACACAGGTGCAAATCCACATACAGAGCATGGGCATTCAAGTTCTGGCACTCAGCAGTACCCTCCACACTTCTCCACTCTTAACTTGGAAGCTCTGGGTCAACATGCAGACAGTGGTCCTACAGTTGAGGGCTCTTCTATAGAATTTCAGATTGGGCAATCATTCCAGAATAAAGATGAGGATGTTTTGAGTGTGAAGGACTACAGCATTCATCGAGGTGTTCAGTACAGAGTCATCGAATTAGACCATCTGAAGTATCATGGAATGAATCTCAGGCATTTGTGGCCTATAATGAGTCGCATCGTCATCCCTGAGCATGTCTGCTATATCCCTATAGAACTCTGACTGAGTAATAGGATCATCGATGTCCATCCTGACGGCCGCAGTAGTAAAATCAGCAAATGCCTGTGCCTCAACACCCCCAAACAGCTGAGAGCTACTCCCCACATCGTAGGTGGGCTGATCCATCCCTGAGGCCAAACCTCCAACATCCTCACCAACCCCGTGCTGAGTACCATCATCCTCAGCGGATGGTTCTCTGCCTCGAGCCCGTCCACGACCGTCCCGCCCAGTCTGTCATATGGCTCTACATCAAGGAACACGATAATCCACCGGATCTCCATCACCAGCACTAGGGAGGTCTTCATCCAAACGGTCATGGAGCCATCGCCACTCTCGATCTGTGGTACGTGTGCCTATACGCCGACGTCGATCGACTCGCCTATTGTCTAGTCTGTAAAAAAATGATGATAATGTAAAATATGATTTGTGTTATGATAGAGTTGTACAGTTTTTGAGCTTTTATAATAATAGAGTTTTACTATAGATACAAATAAAAAATTGTTAAAAAATTAAGCATAAAAATTAAATAAAATATTTTAAAGTAACTATATGTTTATTCATATTTTAAAACTTAATGTTAAAAATTGAAAATGCTAAACTTGTCATAAGAAACATATGAAGTAGAAAAGGATTTTAAGTTGTTATAGGGAAATATATAACTGAGTAAAATGTAAAATATTTTTAAAAATTGCAAGAAAAGATATATATGGTTTATTCATATTAATTAAAATTAAAATTATGAAAACAGTTGAAATGACATAATATTTTTGGTACAAGATGAAATTTTAAATTACACTGAAAAAGGCATATATATATATGGTGCCTTCTATGGTACCTATTATCTTATTGTACCTATGGTGACTACAAAGAAGGTTACCAATTAATTGTGGACATTTGGTAACTGAAAGCGTGTCACTAAAAGTGTTGCTTAAAGAAAAAGTGTTACCCTTAATCGTTAACTTGGCTCTAATACCAAATTTTTTAATTTCGATTTTTTCTTTTAATTTCTTTTTCGAAATTTCTATTAGCTCTTCAAATTTTTCTTTGAAAGTATTGACCATTTCTACCAGTTTATAACTTTTCAATCTTATTTTAGTTTATAATATTCCTTTTTGCATGGATTATTGTATATAAAATCTTTTATCTGTTTGTCTTTTTCTTTAATATAATTTCTCAAATCCTCAATAACTTCTTTTATTTCTACACTTTCTCCTGTTTCTAAATGTCTGTTTAATTTTTCAATTTCATTCTCCATTTTTTCTTTTAACAGCTTTAATTCTTTTAGGTCATAATATGGTGTTCCAGGCATTTATAAATTTTTTAAGTTTAGCTCCAACTTGTTTATATTTGTTCTTATTTCTATCATTTTTATTGTAAGGTCATTAATTTCTAACTGAAGATTATTTAATTCCCTTTTATACTCCTTTATTTTACTTTTTAATTTTCTCGTCCTTTTTCTTTTTATTTT
>NC_029780.3:105520352-105523690 GCF_000817695.3 Arachis duranensis
GCTTCCTCTTTGCTCTCCTAGCATATGAGTACTCTTAGCCTCCTGCTTTCTATGGTTTGATGCCTTCTACAATTGCCTAAGCAACCTATTTATAATGGTTGGGTCTGATGGACAATTCCCATACTTACCCTTCTTATGACGTCATTGCTTACGTTATTGTTTATTATCTTGCACCAGCTACATTGTTGGTGCTCTATGACCTAAGCGCTTACGTCACTATGCAATAATGTTGAGAGATGCTTCAGATGTGCTGTCCTCCTCTTTCATCATGTGACCTTCAGATGCGTTGTCTTCTTCCTTTATCATGTGGGTTGATTCCGTTTTATTATTGCTTTCTTCAGATAACTCTGAAACACATAGCTGGCACTTGTGGTCTTCTCTGTCTTTTATCAGATAGCAGAGATTCCTCTTTATCCCTTCGGGGCGCTTTTCTAAGAGTCCAGATAAGTTGTAGAATGCTGATTCAAATTTCACTAAGAGTCTCATCTCTCTTTCTTCAATTTCATTCCTTTTACTGGACACAAGCAAAGTATTTCTGCTTTTATAATTGATTCTTGTGTGAGATTCCCTTGTAATCTTTTGAGTTCTTTCGAAGACCCTTGCTAGTGTGCTGGCTAGTCTTCCTTCATGACTGTAGATTGTTAAATCTTGAACTTGATCAATTGGTTGAAAATTTCCTGGGAAGACGGACATGAAGATCACTTGATGTGCTGGAACTAAGCATTCTTCTTCTTCATTAAAAATAGGTTGACTATTCGTAAATTTTAGGGATATATCCCTTGGATTTACGTTGTCAATCATATTTTTAAATCTTTTTACTGCATTAATAAATCTTGCAGGAAACTCACTAATAATTTTCAAATCATTAAAAATTAAAATTGTATCAATTAATCCATACTGAAAAAACTTATAGGTGTCAGATGAGGAAGCCTCTGGAAATATAACCAGCTTTGTTAGCTGTTCTTTGGCAATAGGATAATATCCCAAGATTGCCCTCTTTTCTGCAGTCCAATTCAAGACTATGTTAAGGGTTTCTCTGAGATTTGATCTATAAACCCTTTTCTTTTCCTTGATTTCAGCCCTTGTAGGAATGTTTCTTATTATCCCTGTTCTCTGGGTTTGAATTGGAGCTTTATCTGCTCTTTTTAGGGTTTGCTCTGGATGAAGAGCTTCATATTCTCTAAAAGATTCCTTTGCCTTTTTCAGTGTTAAAAACCCTCCGTTATGAATTATCCTTGATTTGCTGTGTAAATGGTGCTGCTTTTTCCCAGGCATCATATACTCCTTTCATGGGGCCATTATAAATTACATAATATTTTTTATCTTGGGTGGATTTTTTGATAATTTCAGCAATTGTTTTATTTTCTGGAATTTTTTCTTCACCTGATTTGTCCACCACACTTAGCTGGCTGAACTCTGATGGTTTTGGTTGTTGTGTTGATTTCATTGC
The DNA here is from genome assembly GCF_000817695.3 of Arachis duranensis. Taxonomy (NCBI): domain Eukaryota; kingdom Viridiplantae; phylum Streptophyta; class Magnoliopsida; order Fabales; family Fabaceae; genus Arachis; species Arachis duranensis. The sequence continues at coordinate 105,521,803 of NC_029780.3, forward strand.
TTCGATGGCCTTCGTGAGGGATTGGATCTGTGTCCTTATTTGCTGACAATGCTTGCATTTTTCGAGTTCTTGTTCATATTTTTGAATTTATTGATCTAATGCGTTGTAGACGAACTCCATTCTCTTGTTAATGTATCTGCAATAACATTTTTGTCACCCTTAATATATTCAATTTTTATTGGATATTGTAATAAAAATAATTGCCATCTTACCAATCGTCCATGATTATAATCAACTTTTAAATTATATCGTATGAAACCTGTTAAATAACTTGAATCTGTCCTTAAGGTAAATTCTTTGGGTAGTAAATCAATTTTCCATTTCTTAAGAGATTTAATTGCTGCCAGAGTTTCCTTTTCATGAGTAGTATATCTCTGTTCTGTTGGAGTAAAAGTCCCTGAAATATACCTGCAAAGTAATTTCTTTGGGGGATATTTAGAATCTAGTGATTCTTTTTCTTGTTCCAAACTTTTTATAGCTTTCTTAGCTTTTAGACATCCTGACCAGGTTATGTCTGAAGCATCTGTTTCTACTATTAAGTAGTCATTTTCTTCTGGAATATAAAGTTCTGGAAGTTTTTCGCATAATTCTTTAATTCTTTGAATTTGTATACTATCTTTTTCATCCCATTTCTATACTTTTTTAGTACTTATTTTTGGAAATAAACTTTTAGTGTATTCTATTATATTCTTTAAAAATCCCTGATCAGAAATATAATTTATACACCCTAAAAATCTTTGTAATTGTTTTCTATCTTCTATTTTATTAGGAAATAAATTTACCTTTTCTAGAACATTTGGTTGAAGTTTTAGCTTTCCTTGAGTGGATAAAATTAATCCAAGGAACTCTATTTCTTGTTTTGCTATTCTTGTTTTCTTTTTACTAAGAACTAATCATTTTTCCTTGCATCTTTCTAAAATTATTAATAATTTTTGAAGATGATCTTCTTTATCCTGTTTTGTAAAAATTAGTATATCATCAATGTACACTAAAACAAATTCATTTAACTCTTTTAGATTTTCTTCCATAAATCTTTGATAAATACCTGGGGCTTGCTTTAATCCGAATGATAATACATTCCATTCATAAAGCAACACACTTGTTGATTCTTTTGTTGGGCAAGTAAAAGCAGTTAAATTTCTTTGTTTCTTCGTCTAAACGAAGTTGCCAATATCCTGATTTTGCATCAAGAGATGAAAACCAAGTTGCTCCTTTAATTTTTTCTAAAATAGAATCTTTTCTTGGAAGTTTATGAGCATCACCAATAGTTGCTTCATTCATTTTCTTATAGTTTATTACCATTCTTCGTTTTCCCCTTTTAATTTCATTGTTGTTTTTAACGTAAAAAGCTGGAGCCGCATGAGGACTTTTACTTAATCTTATAATTCCTTTTTCCAAAAGATCTTTACATTCTAGTGAGAACTCTTCTCTATCTCTTGCGGAATAAGGAATTTTATTTGGAACATTTATCTCTTTTGTAGGATCTTTTAATTTAATGCTTACTAATTCGTTATTTGTATTTTTAATATCTAAAGGATTTTCAGCACAAATTTCATTCAAGAGTTCTTCTATCTTTATTTCAAGATTATTTTTTGGAATATTTATCTGAAAGTATATGTTTAAATAACATGTTTCTAATATAGAAAATATTTTAAATTTTAAGATTTTATCTATAGTAGTAGTTGGTATTCTTATACGTTTTGGTTTTTGATTTATTGAAGAGTCGTGTGGAGCTTTTAAAACTATATATGTTAATTCTTGAATAAATGGATGATATAGCTTTAAAAAGTTATTTCCTATGATAAAATCCATTCCAGAATCTAACATATATATAGATCGAACAATGAACCTATAATTTTGAATAAAAATTTCAACCATCTCTGCTTTT
>NC_029780.3:105524509-105525006 GCF_000817695.3 Arachis duranensis
CTCCTTCCATTTCCTGGATTTTAGGAATGTATTTTGATGGTATTTTTGTATATTTTGAATTTTTATTTATAAACCCTTTTTCAAAAGCATAATTATCAAAACTTGTTTCCCATTTAAATTGAGATTGATTATCCTTAGATGTTCCAACTTCATTTTTTACTTGTATTAGAATAGCTGGTTCTTCGTCACTTGAATAATCTAGAATGTGTTCTTCATTTTCTATATTTTCAGAATTTACTAATTCTTCCTCTATCTGAAAACCATGTTCCATAATATTATTTTCTTGAGCCATTTTTAATTGTTTAAAAAGCATTGTAACTTCTTCTAATTTTTTTTCAATATTCATAATTTTAATGGTGGTTTTACTTTTAATTCTGTTATGTTGATTATATTTTGAAATTTTTTTCTTTGGGATTCTCTTTTTCCTAATTTCTTTAAAATTTTATGGATACTAATATTTCTTCAAGCATATCTACTATAGAATTTAATTGTGGGTT